>NC_004318.2:820000-847500 GCF_000002765.6 Plasmodium falciparum 3D7 | reverse complement strand
ATTAGTATTATAATAACACGCGTTATTCGTTTTAGGTCTTTCCATTATATATGGAACATTCAATGAATTATTTTTATTCCCATTTATACAAGAATTATTATCATAATTAATATCTGTATTGAATGCTGAACAATGGTATGTGTTGTTCTGAGGAATGTTGCTTAAGATTTCCATATTCCCAAAGGGGTTTAAACTATATTTCGGTTCATTATTTTTTCTAAAAAAGTTCTGATAGCTATACAAGGGTAAATATGTGGATGGTACATGCATACTGGTTTATTTATTTTATTATTTTTCTAATTTCGTTTCAGTGTTTGAGGATATATGTATTCACTGAACACTTTTATTCTTCAGTTAAAGACAAAAAAAAAAATAAAATAAAATAAATATAAACATATACATATACAAACAAATAAATATATACTATATATATATATATATATATATATATTTATTTATTTATACGTTTTATGAGGTCACTTATGTACATTATGCCATGGCATAACGGATAATATAATACATATAATATATATATTTATTTTTTTCTAAAAAGAAAAAAAAAAAAAATCTTCCCAAAATTTAAAAAGAGCGGTTTTTTAAATTGAAAAAAAAATTCTTTTTTCATAAGCTTTTTTTTTTTTTTTTTTTTTCTTTTTTTTTTCATATTACACATATATGAAGAATAGGCACCTTATGTTCATTTTACTCTTAAAATATAAATATATATATATATATGTGCATTTTACAATGTCATAATACCTTGTTTCGTGTTTACACGCGCGTATATTTATATATATATATAAAATATCATCAATTTGAATTCATTATATTACGAAATAATATTTATCATCATAAATATAGATATAATACAATTATAAATATTTTCAAGCTAGAAAAGTTTTAAGAAAATGTACATAAGTATACATATATATATATATATATATATATATAATAAACATATATACAATGAAAAAAAAAATTAATGTTTTTTTTCTTCTTAATGATAATTAATATGTAGAATACGTAAAAACGGATTTTTAAAAGGATATAAAAAAACGTACGTACGTAAATATAATTGGTTTAATAATTTAGTTATTTTATTTTGAGTTATACATATATATATATATTATTTATTTTATTTTTTTATATATGGCTTTCTCATAAATTTTGTAATTCTTAAAAAAAATCATCTAATTCGATAATTAAAATGTGTAATCATTTATAACAATATATATATATATATATATGCGTATATATTTTTTTACGTACAAAAAAAAAAAAAAAAATAATATATTATTGAACAGGTTTATATATATATATATATATAGTATACATATTTTTATGTATAATACATTTACATTTATAATATATTTTTAATATTTTAATATTTTTTCTTTTAAGAATTTATCTACATATACACCTTCAATATTTATATGTCGTATTCATAAGACTGGACACTTATATATATATATATATATATATATATATATGTATATTTTTTTTTTTTTTTTTTTTTTTTTAACAACCCATGCATTTATGTGCAAATTCGCTATTTATTTTGACCATAAAAAAGAAAAAAAATAAAATAATAATAATAGGTAGCTAAAATGTAAAATATCAATTTTGTCATATACCCTTTCTTTGCTTAATTTTACCTTGCTTGTTCATAATTTTTCTATATTTTAAAAACTTATTTGTTTTTACATAATATATATATATATATATATATATATATATAGATATAGATATAGATATATATTTATTTATTTATATTTCCTCTCTATTTCCTTTTACACATACAAAACATATGCAGTCTTTTAAGTTAATGTCAAAAAAAAAAAAAAAAAAATCGAAAAAAGGAGAACCAAAAAAATCCTATAAGAGACAATTCAAGGTTCATTGGAACACATAACAATAACGCATACATACATATTTAATATGAGTTTTTTAATAAAAGAAAAAAAAAATATATATATATATATGTATATGTTAATATCTATAATCATCAATTCATGTATTAAATATTTGTTGTAGAGTTTTTTATGAAAAACAATTTATGTGTTATCAAAAGACAAGGGAAGTTGTTAAACGCTTACAAAACTGTTTTTTTTTTTTTTTTTTTTTTTTCCTTTTTTTTTTTTTAAATTGACAAAGAGAGAAAAAAAAACATATATATAATAATGATAAATAATAAAATATGAAATAAAATAAATAAGCAAATAATATCCTTTTTCATTTTCATATTAAATAATATATATTTAAAAAAAAAAAAGAGAGAATTCCTTAAATATATATATACTTTTTTTTTACCTTAAAAAATTCTCTACAATATTATTTATTGTCCCTCTGAGCATCCGCGAAAACTGAAATTTAAATATATATATATGTATATAATATATCATAGACTCATTTTACGTCCATATATATGATACATTTCATTAATAAATTAAACATTCTGTCATTTTATTTTATTTTTATCCAATTATTGAAACCGACCTATTAATATAAATGCAACATATGCCAAACCAACTACAATAACTATTGTAAACGCTACAACCCTAATAATATATGGGTGTTTGGGAAAAAAAAAAATACATATTATGGCTTATGCAAATGACATGTGTATGATTTTATTTTTTTATAAATAATTTTACTTTTGAGCAGTTTGTGTTGGTGGAATTATTTCCTCCGTCAAATACTTCCATTTAAAAATGCAAAAAAAAAAAAAAAAAAAAAAAAATTATAATAAAAATCCTTACAATTATATTTTAAAATTGTATTCCTACTTGCGATGTTAATTTTACAGCTGAAATTAAAAATATAAATAAATATATATATATATATATATATATATATATATATATATTGCAATATTGATGTTATCTTTTTGTTTCCCTTTTTACCGCTCAAAATAGAGTATTCCAGTGAATATTTTCGTAGATATTGGTTAAAAGATTTATTCATAGAAGTCGCTGTTCTAAAATTAATTATTGATTGAGCTCCTATTTTTTGAGAGAAAAAAATAATATGAATACATATGTACACATATATATATATATATATATATGATATTATTACCTTTTTTCCATTTTAATATAAAATGTGTGTCTTCTTTTACAAAAAAAAGGAGAACACCATCATTACAATCTTTGTTACTTAATTTCCAGTATTCGAATATTTGAGAAGCAAAAGTGTCAGCACTTATTCCATAGGGGAGTTTATTTATAAGAGCTACCCCTAAACTGAATATTAAAAAAAAAAAAAAAAAAAAAAAAATGTACATGCATATATATATATATATATATATATATATATATATATATATATTTATTTAACATATTACACGTATGGGACTTCTTTATCTACACAAAAATGTTTTGAATTTCTCCTTTGATAATTCAATATTTCTATAATGTAAATATTAATATATGTACTTATTTTTATGAGTTCATTTATATATACATTATTATGAGTAAAAGAAAGAATGCTTTTAATAAAGTTGTTATAATATACCCTCAATTTGATCAGCTATATTTCTCGATAATATTTTATTAGGGTCGCATATATAAGAAAATTTGAATCCATATCTATTACATAAGGAAGGATGAAAAAAAGGATTGGGAAAATTTTCTAATGTTATATCTAATGAATAGGAATTGTTTGATAAAAAATCATCCGGTGTTTCCTTATCCAGAAAATATTTTATATCATCTAAAAGGATATATATATATATATATATATATATATATATATATATATATACATATATTTATTTATTTATTTATTTATTCATTTTAATAATGTAATTATTTTCTTATTTGTCCTTTATTTTGTACTTTCCTTCTTGTTAAATACGAAAGGAGCATTTTCTATAGGGACCTTTAAATGAACAACGGAACCGAGGAAAATATACAAGCATAAAAAAAAGACACAATTCATTTTTTTTTATATATATATGTGATATAATATATATATATATATATATTTATTTATTTATTTATTCATTTGTATGTATTTATGTATTACTAAAAAATGAAAGTCTTTTTTTTTTATATTATTATTTGCTAACTCTTTATTACAAAAATAAACAATTGCATAATAAACAAATTAAATATACGCACTGTCCAAATATATAACATATAACGTTTTTAAAAACAACCTTTTTATATTTTCTCACCATTTTGAAATCACCTTATGTTCTGGTCGATTTGTTAACTTTATACTGGTCTACATATTGGAAAAATAAAACCACAAGGAAATATTACATTTTTTTTTTTTTTTTTTTTTTTTTGAATTTATTCTTTTATATGTATTTACAGTGAATAATGTTATATGCAATTTAATAGGTTTTTATAATTTTTTCAAAAAAAAAAATAAAATAAAATAAAATAAAAATATAAATATAAATAAAAATTTATTTGTACCATATGAAAAATAATAAAATAAAGGAACAAAATACAAATGCTATATATTAAAAAGACAAAAAAATTCAAAAATAAAAATATATATAAATATATATATATATATATATTTTTTTATTTATATTTGCTCTTATTATTAGTCATGCTATACACTCCTGTTCATAACAATTTTTTTCATTTCTTCCTTCTGTGGACATTTTTTTTTCCCCCAACAAGAATTTTTGGATTTTTCAAGACAGCGACTTTTCCACTTTTCAATTTGGTTCTAATAAAACAATTGGATGTATCATAAAAATTATCATCATTAAAAGGATCGTTAATATTTTTTTGTGATTCATATAATTTTTTTTGATGAGATATAAATTGTTTCCTTCCTCCTATTAACAATTCATCTTCTCTAAAAATTTGTAATTTATCTTCAAATTTATTTTTATTATTGTTATGATATTTTTTTTTGGGTATACTAAAAATTGTATTTTTTATATTAACTCTTATATGTGGGATTTTAACAATTAACTTTTTTGAATCATTATCAACATGAACATTAACCTTTCTTAGATTATTATTTCCACATTTCGAACAAAATAATAAATTATTTGTTCTCATAAAAAAATAACAAGACGTGCAAAAATAACCCCATAATTTTATTGAATTTATTTTATAACCATCTATAGTTATTACATTTAATCCGATTTGATACAACACATTTTGCATAGCATAATCTGTAGTTATACAAGCAACTGTCTCTTTAAAAGTTTCATCTTTATTAATATTTAAATTTATTTTATCAAAGTTGTTAAGGTTTATCCAATCACCACCCTCATCATTATTATCATCACTATTATCATCACTATTATCATCACTATTATCATCACTATTATCATCACTATTATTATCATTATTATCATCACTATTATCATCATTAATATCTACATCATTATCTTCATCATTATCTACATCATTATCTTCATCATTATCTTCATTATTATCACCATTCGACAATACCTTTACCACTTCTTCTTTTATCGTTTGGCAACCAATAAATTTATTCTTTCCTTTCTTCAATTCTTCATATTCGTCGTCACTTGCTAAAAAATCGCTAATGTTATCATCCGATAGGTCCGTATTATTATAAGAAAGACTATTGCTTTTATCCGATATGTCATCATCTATATGGGAAAGCTTATAATTTTTACCTAAGGAGTTATCATCTCCTTGTGAATGTTTATCATGTTCTAAGTAAATAATTTCCTTTTTATCATAATGATTATTATCATCATCCATGTTGTCATCATTACTTACTTGTAATTTTTCTTGTTTTAATAATTCACCTTCCCCAATTTGTATTGTATTATGATCATCTTCTCTTTTAATATTTTCCTTCTCATTTTCTTCATGTGTTCCTTTTTCATCATCTGTTTCTTTTTCTTTATGATGGTCATTAAAATGGATTTCATTTATTTTCTTCTGTTTCTTCTTTTTCTTCTTTTTTTCTTTCTTATCATTTTTATTAACATTCATATATTCATATTTAACGTCATCATATTTATAAATCGTTTCTAAAGGTGTTGCTCTTAATTTTGTGACATCTCCATATTTCCTATGAAGCATATATGTTAATGCTATAACTTCTATATCTACAGAACTTAATGAATTCAAATCCCCTGTTAACTTTGAAAAATATCTTATAAAATTTATATCTATTTCTTCAGGTTTTTCGATTTTTAAAAGAGGAAGAATATTCATTAATTTCTTTTTGGAATTCTCATCTTTTATTTCTTTTATTACCCCTTCAGTTATATAACACTCATATTTGTAAAATAAAAAATCTTTAAATTTAATTAAGCTGTTCGAATCTAATACATATTTCTTTTTCTCTTCCATATTGAAATATTACAAAATGGTAACATAATATATTTATAAATCAAAAAAAAAAAAAAAAAAAATATATATATATATATATATATATATATATAAATATATTTATTTATTTTTTATTTTTTTTGTAAAAGAAAAAATTTACAATATATATATATATATATATGACTATTCAAAAAAAAATATAAAAAAATAAAAATATAAATAATAAATGTTACCCATATATTATATATATATAATAATTTTTTTTTTTTTTTTTTTTTTTTTTTTCATAAGAAATAACATCAAGGTCATATTATTTTATATACATTATGTGCCATATGAAGTATCATATATATAATATTTTGTGGTATATACAATATATATATTATTAAGTTTTATTATTTTTTATATATTTATTTTAATTATATATTTTTAAAAAAAACATACTTAAATAACAAAAAAAAAAAAAAAAAAAAAAATTATAAAAAAAAAAAAAAATAAAAAAAAAAAAAAAATAAATAAATATAATTTTTTTTATATGTAATCATTATATATAGAACCAAGTGGACCGTTATATATATATATATGTATGTATTATTTATATTTGGAGTACTTATAATATTTTTATAAATATTATGAAAAAATAAATATCATATAAATTGTATTTGATATGCTTAGAGGACCCTACAACATATTACATAAAATAAAGGCCAAACACATAAATATAGATATACATATATACATATATATATATATATATATATATATATATATCAATTTTTCTATGATGTTATACAATTTTGTCCACCTCCAGGAGTATTAAGGAATGATAATCACCACAAGATATGTCTAATAAATTAATATTGACTATATCTTTTGATAAATTTAAATCGAATGTATATTGGTTTCTATGTTTATGATATGTAAAATAATTCCATAGACAAGAATTTCTTTTTTTAAAAACTTTAAATCTCATTTTAACTTCATTACTTTTTGCTATATGTTCGTAATTTTTTTTTCGTTTTGGATTATCCATATATAAATTTTCATTTATATTATCAATAGCATTAAATATCATAGATTGTACCAAATCATTTTTATTAATACCTGATGAACATCGTCTTTTATTTTGTGATGAATAAGAAACTCTACTTCTAGCCTTTGATAAATTAGCATTGTTCATATTGTTTTTTAATATGTTTATATGGAAATCGTTATTTAAATCGTACGTTTCGCTCTTCTTAGATTCTTCTGCATTTATACTTAATCTAAAATTATTTAATAATTTATTATCGGAGGAATATTCATTGAATTCGTCTAAGGGGACACTTGTTACAAAGTCGGTGTCTGCATTTTTATCGTTCCTAATATTTTTCTTATCACCTACTTTATTTTTATCACCTTTATTATTTTCATCACCTTTATTATTTTCACCACCTTTATTATTTTCATCACCTTCTTTATTTTTGTCACCTTCTTCATTTTCATCACCTTTATTATTTTCATCACCTTCTTCATTTTTTTCACCTTTTTTATTTTGTTTATTATAATTTAATTCCTGTGAACTTTGCATACTGACCTCACTTAGCTCGTTCGATGTAGTCATAAAAAAGTTTGGAATTTTAAATAAATTTATATGATTTTTTTTTTTTTTTTTTTTTTTGTTTTTATCGACTTCTATAATTTGAACACTATTACTAGCTGATTTACGAACAGCACAAGTACTATTATTATCATCGTTATTTTTTTTATGAATAGGTTCACTTCCCATCTTTATAATACTTTCTCTTTTAATACTTTCTCTTTTAATACTTTCCCTTTTAATGCTTTCTCTTTTAATACTTTCATTTTCGTTGGTATCTACACCCCACTTTAATTTTATGATACTTGAATTATCTCCTTCTTCGACTTTGTCCCTGTCCGAAAAATACCATTTTTCTCTTTCTAAAGAAAATTTTTTAAATGTTTTGCTTAATTTAAAGTTAAGTATTTGATGGCTAGCTCTATCACTATATGTATGTACTCCGGACATGGATTTTTTTCTTCTGAGTGCACTACCCCAATTTGAAGAATACGAATTGATTTTACATGTTCCTGAAGAGCTTTTTTTATTAGGAGAGAGAATAAGAGAAAATTTATGATGTCCTAGATCGTTATATATAAAACTACTATTATTATTTACATTTTCTTTAATTTTTTCATGATATTTTTTTAAATTAAATAATTTACTATTATAACTAATTTGATCCGAATATTTTTTTCTATTAGATGAATTTAGAAAGTTATATTTTTTATTTACTCTTAGAACATGATAAATTAATTTATGTTTATCTAAATATATAGGTATAGATGATTGTTTACAATTTTGAGGTAACAAAATTTGATTAAAATCTCCTTTTCCTATAACAAATATATTTCGTTCTGGTATTTTATCTCTTAATACATCTAATGAGCATATATTATTTATGTAATCTATTTTTTTCTTATTTAATATTTTATTTATAGAAGGAGAGGACGTTAAAATGACGGCAAAGTTCTTTCCCATAGACACTTGAAATATTTGTAAAGTATTTAATGAATGCATATTTTTATTATTTGTACTTAGAAGTAAAGGTTTTAATATATGGTCTAATTTGCATAATTCATTATTCCTATTATTATTATTATTATTATTATTGTTGCTATTATTGTAATTATTGATTATTTTTTTATTTTTAAAATAATCCATTAAATTATTATGAGTATAATAATTATTATTAATAATGTTTGTATTACTAACATGATATTTGTTGTTAATATAATACATATTATTATTATTATTTTTACTTTTGTCATTTTTATTATATATATTATTATATATGTTATCATTTCTCATTAAAAGTTTATCTTTATCATTCATTTTAATATTTAATAATTTATACAAATCAGTATATTTTATATAATATATATTATCTCCTCCTCTATTAAAATAATTATCTTTATAACTATAACTCTTTCCTTCGCCTTTTCTCTGTAATAATTTATTACGATAACGGTCACCAGCTTTTCCTATATGATTTTCTTCTGAGAAAGATTCTCCTCCACGAAATTGAAAACGATTAACATAATTATTATTTTTATTTTTATTTTTTGTATTTTTATTTTGATCAACCATTTCCCATATACATTCATCAATATCTTTATTTACACTTTTTATAGGAGCAACAAAACTAGTATGTGTACTTGATGAATTGATATCCGATATATATAAATGACTTAAACATTCTATTTTAGTAATTGTTGTTACATCTTCATAATATTCTGTTTTATCATTACAATCATATGTATGATTTTTATTATTTCTATCATCCGAATTTTCTTCATCATCTATATAATTATTAATTTCATATAATTGTTTTCTTCTTCGTCTTCGTCTTTCTTCTTCTTCTTTTTCTTCTTCATCCATATCATAATATTCATTTTTATTCATATGTTTTTTATTTTTTAAATAACCCCATACATAAACACATTTATCTTGTGTTAAACATAAGCTATGATATTTCCCTATACTAACTTGAAGAATTTTACTATTCTTTATATTTATCTTTCTTGGTATGTTAACATATTTATTGCTAAATTTGGTTCTTTCACTTTTTTTTTTCTTTTTATCATCATGGTCATCATCATGGTCATCATCATGATCATCATAATGTTTGTTATAATGTTTGTCATTATATTTATTATCACCATGTTTGTTATCATTATATTTATTATCATTATATTTATTATGACCATGTTTGTTATCACCATGTTTATTATCATCATATTTATTAACATCATATTTATTATCTTTATATTTATTAACATCATATTTATTATCTTTATATTTATTATCTTTATATTTATTAACATCATATTTATCATGATGTATCTTTTTTATCATCTTATCATTTCCCTTTAATTTATCATTATTTTTTTTCATTACTTCGTCATTTTGCTTGTCCACATCCTCATTTCTTTTCACGACGTTCTGTTTTTTTGATTTTTTTTTTTCATTCGATGAACATGCATCAGAAAAATACAATCGATTGGATCCTTCATCCGTTTCATGATTTTTATGATTTTGATATTTTTCATCACAAGAAGAATATTTATTATTCTCATTTTTTTTTGAGAAAGTGAAACTATCGGCTAGCCCTTTAATAAATGGCAAATTCATTAAGGTATCACTAATCGATTTTGTAAAGGACACAGATTTTTGAGCTTCCATTTTTTTTCTTTTTCTTTTAATACGTTTTATTTTTTCATTTATATACGTATCATCGATTTGACCATATTCATTCCATCCCCACATCCATAATTTCTTATTAGCATCAATAACGGCACTGTTATAAGATCCACATGTTATAAAAATAATTGGATGTTCGATTTTTGCATAGATAGATTTTGTAGTGAAATAAAAATTATTTTTTTTCTGTCTTTCTTCATTATCAGGAGTATAGTTTGGAAATGGTTTCTTTTTCATATGATAATGTTTTTTATCTTTTCTATTTTTATCATCATTAACATCATCATGAGCAATATTAGGAACACAATCATGAACACCATCATGAACACCATCATGAACACCATCGTGAACACCATCGTGAACACCATCATGAACAACATGATTAATATCATTATCATAAAATTTCTGTGCCCTTGTAAACATATTATTCGGATTATTATATATAGGTAACATAAAAGGTTTGCTTGTATAAGATACCTTTTTATTATAATGGTTCGGTAATCCTAGCTGAGCTCTTTTATTACATCCAAATGTAAAAACATAACCATCATATGTTAATAATAATGTATGAAAAGAACCTAAACTAATATTTTTGATTTTATGTTTATAACCAAAATATTTCAAAGGGATTAATTTATAAATATATGGTAATGTTATAGTCTTCTCATTTTTTATAATAGAAGGAGGACAATTAAGAATTTTAGTATTACTCTTATTATTTTTATGTATAACTATTTTATTTTTTTTTTTTTCATCTGATAATTTCACCTTCATTTTTTTATAACAAGTATATATAGATTTCTTAGAATTCACGCCTAATTGCCCATAAGAATTAAGACCCCATAAACACACCAAACCATTTTCGCTTACAGCACCTGAATGGTATTTACCACATTTTATAATTTTGGGGTTAAAAAATAAAACATTCTTTTTTTTGCAATTTTTTGCCATACTCTTTTTCAATAATCTATTATTATTAATATTATTATTATTGTTATTGTTGATATTATTATTATTATTGTTGTTATTATTATAACCATATAAAATATTAGCATGACAAGTTTCATCATGTTCATAGTTCCCATCACGATGATAATAATCTCCATGTTGATAATGATCATCACTATGATAATATTCACTGTTTTGATAATTTCCACAATTTTGACAATTTTCCATATTACGATAATGATCAGCATTTATAAAATTCCCCATATTATCATAACAATCATCTACTTTTAAATAATTATCATATTGACTAAATTTTTCTATATATTTTTGTTTACAGTTATTTTCATTTTCTGAAAAGAAGACAGGTACATTTTCTATTTTATCATTATCATTAGTATTTAATGAATTTATAGAATCATTTACACTATTATTATGATTACAAGCATTATTTATTATATTATTATATTTAGATTTTATAATATCTTCATTCTGAAAAAGATTAAGTTGATCTGCTGTATTTATCATTATAGAATCTCGTCTTCTTATAGATTCTCTTCTTTTTAATACATCCATTATATTTATTGATTCCAAAATATTTATAGATTCTCTTCTTATGAGCGACTCTCTTCTTATGAACGACTCTCTCCTTTTTAATGTATCCATAATATTTATAGGATCTATTATATTTAACGGTTCTAACTTATTTATGGATTCTCTTCTTTGCATTGGATCCATTAGTAATATTGGTTCTATCATTTTCTTTTTTGGAATCTTAGCAACCTTTGATGACCTAAGATTATAAATTTCATTCCCACCATCCCATTTTTCATCATCATAATCGTCATCGTTTGTATTATTATTTTTATTATCATCCTCATTTGTATTATTTTTATTATCATCCTCGTTTGTATTATTTTTATTATCATCATCGTTTGTATTATTTTTATTATCATGCTCGTTTGTATTATTTTTATCATCACCATTTGTAAGTTTTTTCTTTTTTCTTATGGTTTTCAAAGCAAAATTACTTGGAAGTTTCGTCAATATTTCATTATACAATTCATTATTACTAAGAGAAATACGTGAATGTCTTTTATTTGTAGATAGCGAAGAACACATACTCTTCTTTTTACTATTATTACTATTACTATTCTTTTTCTTATTTTTTACTACAGAAGATTTATCTGTACTTTTCTTAAATTTTTTATTATAATTATCATAAAAGGATAATCTTTTACATTTATTTATCATGATGGTAGAAAAATCTATCAAACCAATAGAAACATTATCTTCTAATCCTAGCTGACCAAAATTATTATTACCAAAACATAATAATAATTTTTTTTTTTCTGTTTCTTTATGATTATCAGAAGAATATTTAGATATATTTGATATAACATCCCATGCTTCATTTTCTCCTACAAATTTCTTTTTCTTTTTATTTAAAATAAATAACTCTTCTAATATATTAGTTTCATATATATTACTCCTACAAGAACTTTCTATTATATCCTTTTCTTTAATACAGTTTATTAGGATACTTTTCTTAACTTCACTTATACTATCCTTACATTCATTAGTCTTATCATCAATTGTGTTACAGCTTGCCATTTTACAAAACACGCACGATTAAATATATACAAACAAAATAATTCATGTATTATAATATATATATGTATATATAAATATATATATATGTGCACACATATATAATATGTATAATCTATATGAATTCTTTTTTACTACTATTTTGTTTTTTTATGCTTTCAAATATACAATGCCATATAATCAAATAAATAAATAAAAAATATATGCATATATATATATTATATATGTATATTTTTTTTTTTTTTTTTTTTTTTTTTTTTTTTAAAGAGTCATGTGGTGTACCTGCTTCACCACATATGTATATATGTTCATCAAAAAGTTAATATTATAAATATGTTATATATAAGTGAATTGTTCAAAAATAAATGTAAAATTAAAAACAAAATTTAATTCATTCAATATGAACCATATTTATAAAATTTTCACCATTTTGTTACAATATAGATAAAAGGAAATTTATATATATATATATATATATATATATTATTTATTTTATATATATATATATATTTTTTTTTTTTTTTTTTTTTTTTTATTTCATTTGGTGTAAGCGGTTCCCTATTTTTATAGAACAAAATTATATTCTACAAGTTTAATAAGATGACGGTAAAATTAGTAAAAGGGAAAAAAAAATTAAGATAAATATTATAAAGAATTTTTTTTTTCTTTTTAAAACATGAAAATTAGATTATTTAATATTACATATATATATATATATATATATATATTGTTTATTTTTTTTTAATTTTTTTTTTTTTTTTCGGATTCCATGTGAGAACACTGAATGATTTTTTTTTTTTTTTTTTTTTTTTTTTTTTTACCCCAAATCGAATGTATTAATTATTCGTGTAGTATAATATAAAATAATAGAAGCATTAAATTTTTATTTCTTTTTATTTCTTTTTATTTCATTTTATTTTATTTTACTTTATTTTATTTTCCACAAAAAAAAAATTTAAATAAATAAAATAATATAAATACACATAATACATAATATATTTTAAAGGTGTAACAAAATTATACTCTATTCACTTTAGCAAGTTTTTCTACACATTCATAAACAGATCGTTTAAAAAAAAAAAAAAAAAAAAAAAAAAAAAAAGTAGGGAAAAAAAGAATAATATATAATATCACTATTATCTTTTATCTTATAATGTAAAAAGAAAAAAATATATTATTATATTTATTTGTTTATACAATGCGACGATGAAAAAATAAAGGGGAAAAAACAAAAAAAAAAAATAGAGAAATTCTGTATTTTTCTATCCTTTTTAATTTATCATTTTTTTTTTTTTTTGTTTTTTTTAAATATAATGAGACATGTTAGTATTTGAAAAGATGAAACGATTTATCTAATTATTAAACACATGAATATGTAAAAAAGAATGAGAAATAGGTTTTAAAAATATTATATATAACATATATATATATATAATATATATATATATATATATATATATATATATATATGTTTATTTATTTATATGATTCAACACTAATATATGTAATATATATATATATATATAATTTCAATAAATAATTATATAAATATATAATAATAAAGTTCAATGGTTCCTCTTTTTTTTTTTTTTTTTTTTTTTTTTTTTTTTCCCAAATATAAATTATAAAAGTATAAAAAATTGAATTTTTTTTTTTCGCAAATGGTATAATCGATTTATATATATATATATGATAAAAGTGTCATCATCCATTGAAGAAAAAATATTTTTTTGAAATTTATATAAGATGTATTTCTAAGTTAAAAATAAATTATATATATAAGAAAACAAGAATTTATTTATTTATTTAATTTTTTTTTTGTTTTTTCTGTTTTTTTTTTTTTTTTTTTGGAATATAAATATATTGTTTCTTACTTGTTCTTAAGGATAATTCTTTCAATAATCTATAAGAATAAATAAAATATATAATAGAGAGGTTGTTTTATTTTTTATTATGTTTTAAAAAAAAATGTCAAAGGATAAATATCAAAAACAAGGAGATGCCATTTTTGCAAAATTAGAGAAAGTGGTACAAATAAATAAATAAATAAATATATATATATTAATGTTAATTGAATTAAAGATTTTAAAAAAGGAACAATATATACACCATTGAACAAATAAATATACATATATTCTTTATTATTTATAATATATATATGTATATATTTTTTTTTAAGAACTCTGAATTATTTTCATTTACATATGGAGCCTTAGTGAGTCAACTTTTGAAAGATCTGGAATTAGTAGACGAAGTCAATGAGCAATTAGAAAAAATGTAATGTTAAATAAAAAAAGATATACTAAAATATATATATATATATATATATATAAACCATTCTTATACTTTATTTAATTTTTGTGCACAATTTAGGGGATTCAACATAGGCACAAGACTAATTGAAGAATTCCTTGCAAAGTCTGATATTTCATTTTGTGAAGATTTTGAAGAAACAGTCAATGTTATAGCTAAGGTATTATATAATACAAAAAAAAAATAAAAAAAAAAAAAAAAAAAATAAAAAAAAAAAAAAAAATAATAAAATAAAAAACATTTTCCCTCCACCTTTTTGTGAATTTTATTATTATTATTTTTTTTTTTACCATATTATTCAGAAATAATAATGTGATAAAGTAGTAATACATTTATACATATTATATATATATATATATATATTTTTTTTTTTTTGTATACACTTACAGGTGGCCTTTAAAATGTTCCTAGGAATAAGTGGAACAGTTACTTGTGTAAATAAAGAATCCAATATATTTTCTATTATTTTTGATAACAATCCTTTAAGCGATTTTGTGGAATTACCAAAATCATTATCATCATTAAATTATTGTAGTTTATTATGTGGAGTTATTAAAGGAGCACTCGAACAAGTAATTTAATATCTTTTCATTTCTTACAAGAAATGTTGACGATATGTGTATATAAAAAATGTTTATATATTTATGAACACAATGATGTAAAAATATAAAACTTTATTTATATATATATAAAACAAAATTTATAAAAATATATGAGACAAATAAGAATAAATTATAATGGTTTATTTTTTTTATGGCTTCTTCTATTTTATTACAGATAAGAATTAAAGTAAATTGTTATTTTGTTAAGGATATGTTAAAGGGAGATGATTATTACGAATTATATATTCAACTAAACGAAGTATAATTATATATATATATATATATATATATTATATATATTTATTTATATTTATATTTATATGTGTTAATTTACCTTTTCATAATATGGATGTTATCTATATATATATATATATATTATATTTATTAATTTTCTTCATATATTAATTTGTCCTTTTTTTTTTTTTTTTTTTTTTTTTAACATTCTTGTCTACAGGTTATGAAAGAAGAAATATTAAATGACGAGGAATCTTAAACATTTTAAGGTGAAAAAAAAATATCTTTATTTTTTATTTTTTATTTTTTATTTTTTATTTTTTATTTTTTATTTTTTATTTTTTATTTTTTATTTTTTATTTTTTATTTTTTTTTAATTATCAATTTTTTACCATTTACATAATTTGTATAATTTTTTATAACTTAAAAATAAATAAAAATATATTTGTATACAAATAAATATGATATCATATATATAAAACAATATGATTATATTATATGTATATTGCTCATATGACAACAACACACAAAAAAATAAAATGAAAAAGGAAAAAAAAAAAAAAAAAAAACAAACGAATAGAAATGAAAAGAAAAGAAAAGAAAAAAAAAAAAAAAAATGGAATAAAAAATCAAATACAAAATAGTCTTCCTATTTATGCTTTTTCCAATTGTTCATAACACCTATCAAAATAACTTTTTTCAATTTCAATTTTTTTAATTATATTTAATGGGATTAAAATGTCACCGCAATTTCGTATATAACTTTCACTACCTTTAAAAGCAGAAAAAAAATGCAATTGATTATATGTATATATATATATATATATATTTTTTTTTTTATTTATTTATATTTATGGTATTACCTTTATAATGCTCCTCACTATTTGTAAGGAATAAATAATATTTATCTACATAGGTTAAGGAACCTAATATTTCCCTATTGTCTTTTAAGGTAATTTTAAAATGGAACTTTCCACAATTGTTCATTACAATCTATATTTTTCAAATTAAAAATGGAAGAAGATATAAGCACATAATTAAAGATACATGTAAGCATTATAATATAGTAAACAAACATAGAAGCACTTATTTTGACAAAAATATATATGTACTAAATATAAATAAATAAATAAATAAATAATTAAATAAATATAAATATATAAATAAATATATATATATATATATATATATATTAATTACTTACCTGCAATAATTCCCTTGCAGTTTCTTTGTTTCCAATTCCTTTTAAGAAATTGTTTTTTTTTTCAATAGCTGACAGATTCATTTTTTTTTTTTTTTTTTTTTTTTTTTTTTTTTTTTTACATTTTTATTAAATCAATACAATTGCAAAAGTTTTGATAAAGGGATATATATTACATATATAAAATTATATATTTAAAAAAATGAAAAACATTTTAAAACAATTTAGAAATAAATAAAAAAAAATACATATAGTATATATATATATATATATTTATTTATTTATTTATGGATATATTATATAACAAAAAAAAATTTTAATCATACATATATTGATTCTCAATATTTATACAAATTTCAAAGTTTAAAATAGGGAAAAAAATAATTTGTAGTACGATTCAATGAAAAGGCTATATTCCTTTTAATTTGATAGGTATTATATATATAAACATCAATATATATATATATATATATATATTTATATATTTATATATTTATATATATTTATATATATTTTATCTTTTTTTCATTATATCCTTAATAATTATAATTTTATATATATTATAATATGAAAATGGAAATTTTAATAAAGTTCAGGTAAATTTTGTAAAATTTACATATTATTGATAATCATTTATGGAAAGCATGCTAAATTAGAGTATACATAAAAGTTACTATATCTTTATATATACATTTATTTAAAACTTCTTTTCTTTTATATATTTTTCATATGATAAAATATAATTGTAATTTTAAAAAATATCGTACGAACATTGAAAAATAGATTAATAATATTTTTTAGTAATATCTAATCATAACATCAATTTTGTTTTCCCATGGAAAATTAGATATGATTATATTGAGAATATGGTATATTTCTTTTTTTTGTTCATAATATAAAATATTTTTTAATACCTTTATAAAACAATAACCAAAGCACATTATCATACATACATACATATATATATATATATATATATATATATATAATAAATAACCATGTAATTATACAAGGCATGGTCATCATATTAATAACAATTTGTTAATATGTTCAGTTTGGTGTTTTGCCCTTTTGTACATGCCAAAGAATGTAACTTTGCTAGGATTAACAAAAATTGTTTAATAAATAATGGTACATATATAATATACCACATAATACTTCATAATAAATATGTTTATACATATAAAAAGTATTATATTTATACCTATTTTGTTATCACAAGAAATATATGATCACCATAGACAACATACAATTTTCAGGTTGTTAAATGGAAAAAATAGATTCTTATATTCTATTTTACATTCAGTTAAAATTTTTTTCATTTTCCATAAAAAAAAAAAAAAAAAAAATATACATTTAAGAAAATATATATGTTTAATCATTTTCCCCTTTTTTATTCAAGTTGAAAAAAAAGGAAAACCTAATAATTAACCTAATTAAATATATATATATATATATATGTAATGATAATAAAAAAGTGGACAGGTAAAACATATTATATTTTACCTATGTAACAGTTTAAAAATAAATGTATATATATATATATATATATATATATATATATATATATATATATCAACTCAATTCGATTGAAATATATGAAATTTTATTTATTATTAGGTATTTACAATAATACCAAAAAAATTAAATGCAATATTTTCACAAAAATAATTACCCTTCCAATGGATTAAATATATTATATATATTATGCCATAATTCATTTATTTATGTATGCTTATTCATATTGAATACTTAAATGATACCATTGGATGTTTGCTTTAAAGGTATAATTATATTCCCTCATTTAATATATATATATATATTATATATATATATAAGAATTATATTATTTTATTCAAAATAATAAGGTCGAAACAAATTCTGAACAAAATTAAGAACATTATGAACAAATAGCCAAAACGAAAAAGAAAAGAAAGAAAAAAAAAAAAAAAAAAAAAAAAACCTATTAAAGGAAATAAAATGGCTAGCTTCATTAATATTATATTTCACATTTTATATAACATATATAAATTATATATGTAATTGCATATATATAATAAAATTATATATTTATCATACAAAAAAAAAAAAAAAAAAAAAAAATATACATATAATATTATATATTAAATAACTCATTTGTATCGTGCAAAATGAGCATATGATTTATAAGATTATCCTTAATTTCTTATTTGTTTTTTAAATAATATACATATAAATGAATTAGAAAGAAAAAGAATTGAATCAATTATGGTATGTTAATTAACATTCTGTGATAATTCTATTTGCATATATAATATATATATATATATATATTATATTATATATTAAATATGAATGAATATAAAATTCTTCATTTTTTCCATAAAATTATATTATTATAAAATTCTTAAATAATAAAATAATTCAGATTTATATATACATATATATATATATAACGAAAAACAATGTATATATATATTATATATTTAATTATATATATTGTATATATTTATAATATTTTGTTTATTATATATCATTTAAAGGAATAAAGAAAACATATTAAAATTCTAGGAATTCGAAATATATATTTACTTATTTTGTATTTATATATATATTATATATATAATATATGTAATATAAATCATACCATATATTATTACATATATATATAATGAATGTTTTTATTAAGGCAATAACTATATATTTATGTAAAGTATTTAAAATTTTATAATTCATTATATACATACATATATATATATATATAATATATATATGAAATTATCATAAAAAAAAAAAAAAAAAAAAAAAAAAATTATTAATTTGTGCATTTTATTTTTTCATTTATTCCAATATTATTAAATATATATTTATATACATACATATATATATATATATTTTATTTCTTCCTTTATTTTATTTTATTTATTTATTATTTTTTTTAATTACTATATAAAAATTATAATAACATATATATATAATAATATGTAATGTATATATATATAATAATATGTAATGTATATATATATAATAATATGTAATGTATATATATATAATATAATAAATAAATATTATTATATATATATATATATATATGTAAATGTTTTAAAAAATATAATTTAATATATATATATATACAATATAAGTAAAAAAAAAAAAAAAAAAAAAAAAAAAAAAAAATTAAAAATTAAAAAAAATTAAATTAAAAATAAAAAAAAACATATATATATATATATACATAATATATAATTAACTTTAAATAATTAATATTAAAAATAATAATATTTATTATTTTATATATTTTTGTTTATTGAGTTTTTTTTTTTTTTTTTTTTTTTTTGAATTGTTTAATTTTTTTTTAAGTATATTTTTTTTTTTTATATTTTTATTAATTTATGTCAATAAAGTTGCGAAATATTATATTATTATATATATATATATATAATATATAATATAATATATATATTTTTATAAATAATAATGAATGTTAAAAATATTTATATTTTTAAAATTATATTTATATATATAATATGTATATTTTATATATATATAAATATATTTATAATGATATTACTTTTATAAAATGAAATGAAGAAAAAGTTTTTATTTTAAAAAATATTATAAAAAAAAATAAATATGTAAATAAATATAAATGAAAAACTTATGAAAGAAAGTATAATATAAACAAGAAAGATATTTGAGAAGAAGAGAATGTATTTATATAATATATATATATATATATATATTGTATATAAGAAATTCATATTCTTTAAAAATTTTTTATTTTTTATATATTTATTCTTTAACTTTATTTTTTTTGTGTTTTTATTTGTATATATATATATATATATATAAACATATAATTTATACGATATGTTTATATATTTATAATAATAATTTTGTATTTCATTCATATATTTATTATTATTATGAATTTTTTTTTTTTTTTTTTTAAACAAGACTTAATTATTATATCATCCTTTAATCGTTTGTAGGTTGATATATGAATATATATATATATATATATATAAGATACATATTTATGTAGAAAATTTTTTTCTTTTGTATTTTTTTCCTGGTTTATACGAAACATATAATATTTATTTTATATTATGACAATAGTCTTTTTTGATATTAGTACATTATATATATACACTGTACCATCATTAATATAATATATATATATTTATGTATATGTACATATGTATGTATATGTTATATGTCTATATTTGTTGTAATTCTTATATATATATATATATATATATATATACATAAGAATTTGCATCACATATATTGAACCTTTTATTTAATATAATTAATTTATATATGTTTATTTAATATATATATATTTTTTTTATTTAATACTTACTGGCACGAATATTATATCTGATTATATATTTATATATATATATATATATTTATAAGTACATATGTAATATTTAAATACCTTAATTCTTTAATTATTTAATATAGAGACATATAAATATTTATATGTATAATATATATATATATGTGATATATTATATTATAGACTAATATATAATATATATATTTACATATTATATGTGTATGTTATCTTTTTTCGTATGTTTTTCTTATTAGTGTTAAGAAAAGCTTCATTTTATTATATATATATATATATATATATATGTATATGTGCTTTTTTTTTTTTTTTTTTTTTTTATCATATTTTTTTTACATATATGGCTGTTAGTCTTATATAATTTTAATATGTTAATAATATTTTATTTTATTATTATTTGCTTATAATATTTTTATTATACATTTGATATTTTTACCTTTTATTTTTTTTTTTTTTAAATATTACAATATTATATTATATATATATATATATATATATATATATATTACTATTGCTACCTAATATATATATATATTTTTTTTTTTATTTTTTTTTATACGAAATATATAATATATTTATTATGTATCAATGATAAAAACAAATAAACAAAAAAAAAAAATAAAATAAAAAAATAAAAAAAAAAAAAGAAAAAAAAAAGTAAACAAATAAAGTATTGCATATTATATATATATTTATATATATATTTATTTATTTATTATGTTCATCATTTTACACCTTATTTTTTGTTGTAAAATATATAATATTATTTTTTTTTGAAAAGTTACACAAACAAATATTTACCTAAAATTATATTACATGAACATATTATAATATATATATATATATATTTAAATACACATGTTAAATGTTTTTATTATATTATTTTTATACAATATGAAGTTTAATATTTTATGTAACATATAGTATATATATTTACCCAGTGTGAGAAATAAAAAAAAAAAAAATGTAAAAATAAAATAAAATAAAATAAAAAATATATCCATACCTTTTTATATATTTTACACTAGAAGAATGAAGAAGTTATTTATATAATATCATATCATCTTAATGTGACCGTTGTATAAATAATAATGGATAAGATAAAAAAAAAAAAAAAAAAAAAGAAATATATATATATATATATAGTATGTATTTAAAATATAAATAAGTATAAAAAAATATATATAAAAAAGTGCATTAGGATAACCATATAAAAAACAGTTGAATTTTATTATTTATTTTTTTTTTTTTTTTATAAAAGTGTATATTATCTCATGGAACATAAAAGAAAAAAAAAAAAAAAAAAAAACAGAAATATATATACTATATATGAAATTTTTAGTATTATATATATATATATATAAGTATATGTAGTTAATTATTTTTTTTTCTGACACATATATGGACATAAAAAAAATATATAATTATCCAAAAAAAAAAAAAAAAAAAAAGAAAATTTATAAACAAATATAAGATATATATATATATATATATATATATTTATAGTTTATACATATTACATGTAATTTAACAAATAATATAATATCATTTTTTTTTTATAATATCATTTTAATATAATATATTTTTTTTTTTTTTTTTTTGAAATTGTAATTATAAATATATAATTATAACTTCAAGAGGAAAAAAATTTTACCTAACCAATCCAGAAAGAGTTATAAGGGGGAATTTTACATGTAAGAAAGAACGTATATAAAAAATTGTATAAAAAAAAAATTAAAAAAATATAAAAAAAATAAAAAAAAATATAAAAAATAAAAAAAATATATAAATATAAATAGTACATTATATATATATATATATATATATATATATATTATATAATAGTAGTAAATAAAAGAACGTGTGTGTTTGTTTAATTTATGAACCATGAAAAACGAAAGTTTATGTATTTTATTTGGTGTGGTGATTTGTGGATATTTTTATTTTTTTTTTGGTAGTATATGAATATTTTACATGATACATAAGAATTATATATAATTATATTATAAATATTTAATTAATGCATATGATATATCATATATATAAATATATATTTATATATATATGTATATATTTATTGATATGTATTTTTTATTAAACGATAATATAAACTTATTTTTTATATATTGCATATAGATATATTTTGAATGTATTATATTTTGTTATGAAAAGTTATAAAAATTTACACATGAATTATTATAAAGTTAAAGTAATTTTTTTTTTTTCTTTTTTTTTTTTTTTAATACTTATATAAATTTATTGTTTTTATATTTTTATAATATTGCTTTATATATAAAGTTTATATGTATGATAAATGTAATATACAAAAAATATACATAATATATATATGGCATTAATTTTTATTTTATTATTATTATTTTTTTTTTTTTAAACGAGTGGATAATATTAATTTTATTACATATTTTTAATTTCTTATTAACATATATATATATAAAATATACATTTATAAATTGAATATTTTTATATTTATAGCAAAGTATATTATATATATTTTTCATATGTTCAATATTTATGTATAAGTTAAATATTAGCATAAGTATTAAATTTATCACAAATATGTATATATATATATATATATATATATATATATATATATAATATATTTTATATTTGAGTTTTATTTTTTTTCAATTTTTTTTTTTTTTTTTTTTGTTATTTATTTCTTTTTGTTTTTAATTAAATTTTAATAATTAAATTTAAATTTTAATAATTAAAATGTATATATATTTTTTTGAATATTAAAAGAAAAAGAAAAAAAAAAAAATATTTTATATGTCCAAGATTATATATATATATATATATATATATATATTTAGATATTTGCACATATGTGTTAATATTAAAATTGTATATATTGATATATATTGATATATTTATTATATATTCATTTATTTATTTATTTATTTATTTATTCATTTAATTATATTTATTTTTTTTTTAATAAAATTTGAGCCGTATTATACATGTACCCTTACTCTTTACATATATATTATATCGTATCAAATTTAATTTTTTATTGTAATTTTATACACGCCAAAAAAATATATATGTTACACATATATATGTGTATATGAATGTATATATTATTATATGTATATGTAATATATTATATATATATATATATATATATTTATGTATAATTATTTATGCTTTTTTGGTAGTATATGAGAAATATATATACATATATATGCATATTTGTATGTGTGTATATTTTTATAAATATACTTATTTATATGTACATTTTAGGAAATACTTATTAATATTTCTGGTATAATAATAATTATAATAATAAAAATAAAAATATTGGCAATAGATATTATATATTAATAATAATACAATAACTAAAATGATAACGAATAATTACAAGAAGCACAAGAAGCTGTGTCTAAGTATTCATCATAATAAAGGGCCCATTTCCGGTAGAAGGCATAATAATTATTATGGATATAACAAATATAAGAATTATTATAATTATTATAAATTGTATAATTATAATAAGATGACAAATGATGAATATGAAGAAATGCAAGACGTAGAAAATATAGGAGGAGTAGGAGGATCTGGTGGACCCTGTTATCGAAATATGTCTTCGTTAAATGATGTATATTCTAAGGGAAGGTATAAATATAAGTATGCTGAACAGAAAAGATGTAAGAACTTACCAAGAGAAAAGAAAACGAATCACACAAGTGACGATAGCAGTATTAGTAATAAAAAAAATAATAATGATAAAAAGAAAATCATTAAAATATTAAAAAGACCTACTGAAGAGGAAATCAAAAAGGAGATGAAAATAAATAATAAGGAACAAAAGAGTAACGATAATAAAAAAGACGAAAAAAGTAATAATGGTAAATGTGAAGATAAAGATAATTCTGAATTGAAGCAGATGTTAAAGGAAGGCGAAGCACATTCCGAAAGATATCCCGGAATGGATTATGAACAAGGGGATAAAAAAAAGGAACAGCAAAAGAGAAAAAAGAAAAAAGAAAAGAAGAAGGAAGGGTCACAGGATATAGAAGAAAAGGAAGACAAGCAAAAGAAAGAAAGGAAAGAGAAGAAATTGAAAAAAAAGGCAAAGGAGGAAAAATCCAAGAAGGATAATAAGACTATAACAAAAGCGAAAAAATCGAAGGATCAGTTCAAGTTTTCATCAACACAAGAATTATTTAATTTATTATTGAAGGATGTGAAGAAGGAGGAGGACTTTTTAGAAGCCATAAACGAGTCGAAGGAAAAAGAAGAAAAGAAGGAAGGAGTGGAAACGAATGCAAAAGAAAAGAGAAGTGTAATTGACAAAATAAGTAGTAGAATTGGAAAGTTAAATAATAAATATGAGGCAAATAAGGCAGTGGGTGAAATGAGGAAGAAAAATGATATGTATGTGAAATGTAAGGAAAGTGAAAGGATGATAAAAAATAAGAACATTATTAATACTCCTAGTGGTAATAGTAGTAATAATAATAATAATAATAATAGTAAGAAAAAGAATTGTGAAGATGATGATGTAGGAAGAACTAGTGCAGATGTATACCCTAAAGGATGCATGTCTCATGTAAATAACCTTTTAAATAGTAATGGTAATAATAGTACTTATCATAACCTTGTGGATAATAAGGAGAACATAGATAAGATTTACGTAGATGCTATGAGTAACCATCACAATAACATGAATGTAAATAATTTTGCGCATGTGATGAATATGGCATGTAATAATAATAGTTGTGATAAGAAAGACGGGAATGTGGATGAACATTCAAATGTGAGGATACATGGGAAAGTAGTGAGTAGTAATAATATGAGGAAAGGAGGAGACAATAATAATGATGATAGTAATAATATTACTATTGGTAATAATGATGTAATGAGGAACGGAAAGAAAGATGCAATGTGGAAAGAATACGTACTTTTAAAGAATAAGAAAAGTAAGCATAAATATTACAGTACCATAAATAATAACAACAATAATAATAACAATAATAACAATAATAATAATAATGTGGAAAAGATGAGTATAAATAATGTTAGTACACATTTGAATAATAAGAAACAGACGTCGAAGATTATGAAGAACCTAGAAAAAAAATGCCATAGTAAGTTTGTAACGGTGTTGTTAGGAGGCAAGAGATTAGAGCAGAAGCATGAAACAGGGAGTGGCGTGACAAAAGAAGAAGAGGAAGGAAGAAAAATAAATATGAGAGTGGGAAATGTAAATTATATGATGAAGTATGGCCCATCAGATAAAATTATATTAAATGGAATAAATCACTCAAAAAATGATAACATAAATATGAGTGATAACATAAATATGAGTGATAACATAAATTTAAGTGGTAATAACAACATGAATAATGCTAGCCCCAGGTCGAAACCTGGATCAGGATCGGTATCTGTATCCGGAGCTGTCACGAGCGTAGTTCCCCAAGCCAGTGTTACAAATTACAATTTAAAAGGAGATGTGTCTAATAACAAAACGGTTAACATAAAAAAGGAAGAAGAGGCTGGTCAATTTGTCATACCTTTATATATGAGATCACCTAAGCCTGAACAAATTCCAATACCTTTATATTTCTCCGAGGGAGAAAATATAATATTGCCTAAGGAGGAGGACATGGGCGTTGATGAGAAGAATCTTATGAAAGTAGAAGTAAATAATGAAATGAATGATAATATAATGGGTTATGCA
>NC_004318.2:795000-815000 GCF_000002765.6 Plasmodium falciparum 3D7 | reverse complement strand
ATTTAGTTATTATATTTTATCAATTTTTAATTATTAACATATGAAAAGATATAAATGTCCAAACAAATATATATATATATATATCATATATATCATATATATCATATTTTTCATATATATCATAATTTTCATATATATCATATTTTTCATATATATCATATTTTTCATATATTTTTATGTTCAAAAATTTTGCATAAAAAAAAAAAAATTTTTATTAACATAAATATTAGAATAAAACATTTATAGGAAAAAAATCAAAAATTTAATATATATATATATTATATATATATATATATATATATATATTCATTCACATTTATAATTTTAATATTTTTCTGTAAAAAAAAAAAAAAAAAAAATGGACAATGGTATATACTGGAGGTTAAAAAACAACGATATGTCTTTGGAACTTATAAAATATATTGAAGAAGATGATATAAAAAATATATTAAATTATGAAGGATTATTACAAGAAATAAAATCTGAGAATTTCGATTTGTTAAAATATTTAGTTAAAGAAGAGAATTTAATGAAAATATTATGTTATATAATAGAAGAGTCTGATGAAAGTACTGATTATGACAAATCATATAAATTTCCTTATAAATGTCATCAGATTATATGTTGTGAAAATAAATTAATTATAGATAGTATTGTATATAATGATAAGGTTATGAAATATTTTTGGGGTTTCCTATTAAATAAGAAACAATTAAATGAAGTTCTTTCAGGATATTTTAGTAGATGTGCTATATCTATATATAATAAGAATACAAAAGAAGTTGTAAATTTTTTAAGAGCAAAAAAAGAGTTATATTTAAAAGCATTTCTTTATCATTTTTATTCAAGAAATATAACAGAATTATTTAAAGTATTATTATTTGTCAAAGTTCCTTATTTATCCATATTTGATATTAAGAATATTATTTTTTATATCCTTAGTAATTTAAACGGTGATTTTGTTAATCATAATTATATTACATGTGATAAAGAAGATAATATTACTTGTTTAATTAGAGATATGTTTGTTAGGAAATCTGAAATATATTATTTTAATTATTTTCTAGTAGATCTATCATCACAATTATCATTCACTTATTTAACAAAATGCATTTTTTCACAATCATCATCAACCATCTCAGCAGCCATAACCATAATATCGGATCTAATACATTATACTGTTTTATCCAAGTCTTATAATAACATTGATTTTTATGAATGCTTAGATATTTATAATAAAGAAAGAGAATTTAGAAAAAAGGAAATTGAGCACTTGCGGAAAAAAAAACAAACCGATAAAAGAAGAAGAGAAAGGGGAAGAGAAAGGGGAAGAGAAAAGGGAAGAGATATAGATAGAAATAGAGAAAGAGAAAGAGAAAGAAGAAGACGGAAAAAAAAAAAAAAAAAAAAAAAAGGAATAAAAAGAAAAGAAAATGATGATATTATTGAAAATGATGTTATAAAAAGAGATATGCGAAATAATATTTTACAACATGAAGATACTAATATAGAAGTAATGCCCAATATTGAAAATAGTTATAATAACATTATGATTAATACAAAAGAAGGATATCAAAAAGAAATAGATGAAAACCAGAATATGAACAATTTTGAAAGTAATGTATTAAAACGTATGACAAGAGTTGATGATCATTTTTTGAAACAAGAACGTGAAGAAAATGTGTTACAAGCTGAGGGGGATATTAACAACTTGGAAGGTATGAATGAAGAGGATGTGTCAGAAGAAAAAAAACATAATGAGGATCATAGAAAATGTTTACCATTAAATGAATCTAATGCTGAAAATGATGATAATAATAATAATAATAATAATAATAATAATATTGGTAGTAGTAGTAGTAGTAGTAGTAGTAGTAATAAAGAAATGATAAATTCAGAAGATTCTTTATATAATTCACTCATAAATAAAACATACAATTTAGATGATAATGAAAAAACTGGGAAGGATCATTTAGAACATGTTCAAGATAATAAGGACAATTGTTTTAAAAATAGGAACCACAAAAATGATTTCCCTTACAATTCCTTCAGCCACTATGAAAATGATTATTCGTATTCTTACAGAAAAGATGAAATATCCTTACCATCTGATGATGATAATTGTGATGATAATTATAGTGATGAAAATTATAGTGATGATAATTGTGATGATAATTATAGTGATGAAAATTATAGTGATGAAAATTATAGTGATGATAATTATAGTGATGAAATTTATAGTGATGAAAATTATAGTGATGACATACAAAACAATAACAGTTTAAATTATAGGAGAAGTAATATTTCGTCTGTGTCATATGCTCATTTAAGAAATATAAAGCTCGAGCATGTACTTAATAGAATGAAACGGTTAGCTAGCCATAAAATTTGTTTCAACCTGAATAATGAAGAGAGTTTGCCCTCAAAAGAAGAAACTAATAAAAATAATAACAACAATAATAATAATAATAATAATAATAGCAACAATAATAACAACAATAATAACAACAGTAATAACAATAATAATGTTGAAGATAATAGAAAGGAAGATACTTTTCATATTTTTCAAAAAGAAGAAGGTGATGCAAATATACCCATAGATAAATGGATTGAATATTTAGATAATAGCTCTTTTATAGATATATGTTTTTTTAGTTATATAAAAGATATTATGAAATTATATATTATGAATATTAATAAGAATAAGAATAAAAATATTCTAGGATTTACAACATTAGAAATAATCCAATTAATAAAAACATTAATTAAAACGAAATCAAAAAATATCTTAACAGAAATTATCGATGAAGGATTTTTTGATATATCTATTGATATATTTTTTAAATATAAATGGAATAATTTATTACATATATCTGTATGTGATTTATTACAAACTATTATATTTAAAGAAAATGAATATTCATATTTGTTATATTATATTCTAGCCTTAACAACTTTCCTTCCTAAATGTTTACGTTATTTTGATGCTGTTAGAAGATGTAGAAATATTAAAAATAAAAAAAAAAAAAAAAAATTCGAAAGCCTTATAGATTGTGGTTATAAAGCACATCTATTACATATTTGTCAAATATTAAGTAATAAATCTTTAGAAATAAAATGGTTGTCCAATTTTCTAGTTACTGTATCTGGATGGAATGATATAATAATTGACGAGTTAAACCATTATTCCCTATATTTTAATGATATGTCGTATTCTGATGAAAAAAAAAATGAAGACATGGAACTAGAAGATATAGAAAACAATCATAATCATATCGTTAATACTAATATAATGAATAATAATAATAATCAACATGATGATGATGATGATAAAGAAAAAAAAAAAAATTATAATAATAATGATGATGATGATGATGACCATAATTTTAATAATTATTCTAATGTCATCGATATACTTTTCGATGAAAATAAAAATGATTTTTCTACATATGATTATAATCATTTTTATAAAAATGAAAGTAATAACAATGAACATTTACCCGTAACGTCCAAATACGGATTTGAAGATCACCCTTATGAGGAAAACATAAATGAACACCATAATAAAGAAAAGATGGGAATTCATATTGATGAAGGTGATAAAAATTATGATGATAATAAAAAAAATGATGATAATATAAATCATGATGATAATATAAATAATGATGATAATATGAATCATGATGATAATATAAATAATGAAGATAATATAAATAATGAAGATAATATAAATAATGATAATAATATAAATAATGATAATAATATAAATAATGATGATAATATAAATAATGATGATAATATAAATAATGATGATAATATAAATAATGATGATAATATAAATAATGATAATAATAAAAATTTTAATTATGAAGAACTTTCTATTCAAAATAAAGACCAGGATAAAACACAACCATCCACACTAGACATAAATATGGATGATCATTTTGTTAATCAAAATTATAAAGAAAATAATAATGAACCTGTAATTTTATCTGGTGAAGAATAACTACATAATATCTAAACCTCTAAGGAAAAAAAAAAAAAAAAAATATATTATGGTCAATTTTATTCGTATGGAAAATTTTTACATACATAAATTTTAGTTTGGAGGTAATTTATATGGATTTATGAATAATATATATAAATATGTGTTAATATAAATAAAATAAAATAAAATAAAATAATATTGAATGTAATTAATATATTTAAATTAAATGTTTTTATATATACATAAACACTTTAAAGCTGATAAGATGTTTTTTAAAATATACATATATATATATATATATATATTTTTTCATTTGTATTCATTTATAATTTTATTATAATTTTTTTTTTTTTTATGTATTTTTATATTACCACTGTTTTGTATTAATAAATATTCTTCAAGTTTAATATTACATATATATATGTATATATTTTTTTTTATTTTTAATTTCTTCCAATTGAATTTATCCACCATATCAATACATATAAGTTTATTTATTAATTATTTTTATTTTTTTGTGTTATTATATTAAAAAAAGATTATACACACACATATATAAACATACACATAAATATAGACATACAAATATATATAGACATACCCATATATTTAGACATACACATATATATAAACATACACATATATATAGACATACACATATATATAGACATACACATATTTAGACATACACATATTTAGACATACACATAGATATATAATAATATATATATATATATATATATATACAACCTTTTATTAAATAATTCAATAAAGAGACACTTGTTTTGTTTTAATATAATCATAAATTTTAAAAGTATAAAAATATGAGTAATATGAAGGTAATAAAAATATTATATATATATATATATATATATATATATGTAAATTATTTATACATACAAGTATTAATTTTTATGGAAAGTGATTTACTTTTAAAGGATATTAAATATTTTGAATTTCATTTGTTGACTTTTGTATATCTTCAATAATAATTTGGTTCCTTTCATTAAAAACGACACTTTCTTTTTTTTCCTACAAAAATGGAAATATATATATATATATATATATATATATTTATTGATTCCTTTTCCTTTTTTTTTTTTTTTTTTTTTTTTTCTTCATATAATTACTTCCTTGAATGTATTAAAAACTTCGCTGAATTTTTTTTTGTTTTCATTCATTATATCATATATCTTATTATACTCATCCTGAAAAGGTAAAGCACATATGTATATATATATATATATATATATATATATATATATTATATGTATAATATATTCCTTGTGACATATAATTACGTGTAAGCTATTTTTTATTTTTAACCATTGTACATATGGTTCTTGTATGCTTGTAATGAGAAAATATGATGTAAGAAAAAATTTTTCTTTCCGTTTTTATCAAGAGAAGGAAAATGTTATTCATATTTACCACGCCATTTTTGTTTGTCCTTATAATTATAAATTTATTATATTTATTATGTTTTAATACACCTGAAGAAGGTTTTATATCATAATTTAATATCTCATCCATAACGTCATCTGTACTATATTCATTGTAATTTATCATATATGCATTAAAATAAGAATCACTATTATTTTTGTAATATATATTTAACTTCTTTTCTGAACATAAATTCTTATCAACAAAAATATTTATATATTTACTACATATTCTAAGGTAATTAAATATTTCAACAAATATACAATTTTTTTCAACACCATTTATTATATATTTATTATTATCTTTATATTCAGGTAATATATTAATGTCCTTCCCATTACAAGTTTCTGATAAAATATTTATACCCTTCTTATCTCCATTTATCTTTTCTTTCATTTTTTTTTTAATCATTAGAAAAAAATTACAGTGAAAAGGTAAATAGGCCAACAACTCTATATCTATTAATAATCCTTCTTCCGTATCTTCTATTACATTTACATAAATATAATCATTTAACATTTCATCATTCATTTCAAATAATATATTATTCATTGTGATCATCCGCTTATTTACTATATCATCACTATTATTATTATTATTATTATTATTATACACATTTGTTAATTTTATTAAATATATTTTATAATTCCATTCATCCTTTTCAACATTTCTGTGCAACATGCACTTTTTCTTTTTACATATTTCTAAATCATCCATTAAACTATCATAATTTTGACTTTCTCTCATTTTCTTTTTGTCTATGTATATTCGTACACACGTTTTCTTTTTACAAATACTTTCAACAAATATCTTTTTATCGTAATAAATTATATCATTACCATTTATTAAATAACAATCATCATCATAAGAATAATCATATTTGCTCTTATCGTCGTTTCCATTTTGACTCATACTCATTTTATCTGTATATTCTCTTCTTAACTCTCCAATGGATAACTCATTTGCAGTATCGCTCTTTTGGCTATCTGTGGTATATTTGTCACCTGACTCGTACATGCTAATAGATTCATTTTCAGCTGTCTCGCAAATATTATTTTCATTTTCACCTGACTCGCAAATATTATTTTCATTTTCACCTGACTCGCACATGTCATTTTCGTTTTCACCTGACTCGCACATGTCATTTTCGTTTTCATTTGACTCGTGTATATTCACTTGACATTCCTCCACATCATTTTCATTTTCCTCATTTTCTGTAGTTTGATATTCATGTGTCAGTGATTCGTTTTTATACAAATCGGATAAGACAAAATGATTTAATGTATTACTTTTTATTTGATTTTTTTGTTGGTTTGTTTTATTAAAAACTAGACTATATTCATATATAATATAAGGAATTTGTTTGTTATTCATATTCTTATTATAAATTGGTTGTAACTTTACGATTAAGGTTTTATGATGTGATGGTTCATATTTACAGAAGGATATAATAAGTAGAGGAAAATCCTTTTTGTCTTTAATTATAAAATTTTCATTATTGATAATTAGGAAATAATTTTTTTTGTTATTTAATAATAATTGGTTTCCCTTAAAACGTGAGCTCTTGTGTTTGTTTTTCTTATTTACAGTGTTGGTATTATTATTATGTACGTTGTGATTTTTTATATTTTTCATATATTTTATATTTTTTATAATTTTCTTATTATTTTTATTTGTTATTTTGTTTTCTTTTAGACCACATTTAACGCATACATTACAACTAAAAGGGTTGAACAAATTTATAGCGAAACGGTACAAAGAAGAGGAGTTATACAAAACCATTTGTTCTTTTATTTTTTTTTTCACAACATACATTCCTTTCATAAAATAAATAAAATCTCCATATAAATTATTTCTTATGATTATATAACAATCTTGAGATGTTTCCATTGTTGGTTTGTATTTAATAACAATTTTATTACTTGATTTATCTTCATTTTGTAAAATAGAATAATTAATTTTATTGCTCAAATATATACATTTAATATTTGAAGAATGATTTTGTCCATATGAATCTAATAATGAATTTTTTAAATGATTCTTATAAACATCATGTGTAGAAGAAGAAAAGGGTTGATCATTATTTGAACATATATCATATGATGCACTATATATGTTATTTTTATTTTTATTTTTATTTTCCCCTTTTTCTATTTTTTCCATTTTGTCCATTTTGTCCATTTTTTCGATTATTTCATATGAAAAACTATGTAATTTTTTTTGTTTATCTTTTTCTTGTAATTGTTTCACTTGTCTTTCTTGTTCATGTTGAAAATGGAAATGAATATTTATATAACATGCCTTTGACAAACTTGTATAAAAGTTATTTATTATCAATTTATTTTTAAATTTGGATAGTAATATTAAAATATAATAATTGATTCCTTGTTTTTTATTATATATAAAAAAGAAACCGATATTATGATTATCATAATTGATATCATTTATATTAATATACTTATTTTTACAATAGTTAATTAATTCTTCAAATATTTGTTTTTCTTTTGATTGAAAGTTCTTTTTTTGTTTATGTTCAAAAAGAAGGTCACTTGTATTAACATTATTTTCTTCGTACTCTTGTGTAAATGTGTCTTTATTTTTTGATTTATGTAAACATTGTGGCATATTATTATATTCCCCTTTTGAATAATAAAAATTGTGCAGACTGTTTATAATATGATTATTATGTTGTACATGATTATTGCTTTGACTATTTATTATATCTCCTATGTAGTTTTTTAATGAATAATTTTTCATTTTTTCATTTTTTTCATCTTCATTGTGTATGAAATGATCAGATGCATATTCTCCCTTATCCATAAACAATTGCTTGCTTTCATGAAACTCATTTGAATAATTATTATTTTCTTCCCCCGTTAAAGTTTTAGAATGTGAACAACTTGATGTTTCGACATTATAAAAATAATTAGGTATATAAGGCAAATATATAATTTTATAAATATATATATCATTCTTTTCTATTTGTATTTGTTTTTTTTCGATATATTCATTGATATATAATAACAAGAAATATTCTTCTTTTTGATTTGCATTATTTTTTATAATAATATCTTTTGTGATTTCTTGTCCTATAAAAGTTTCTAGATATAAAATTTTCATAGGTTCATTTAATTGTACTACAATATTTAACCTATACCAGAAAAAATAATCAGAAAAAAAGGAAGCATTATTTTCATTATTTGTATCTTTATATTTATAAAATTTGAATATAAGACACCCAATAAATTCACCAATATGTGCACTTTTTATAAAAAATGTATATAGCTTTTTTTGTTTAGGCATCATTTCAATTTTTTTTTTTTCTCCAAATAATATGAACAAGTCAGAATATATTTTGAATTCACAAGGAATATCTAATTCATTGAAAATTTCGATTTGTATATTTTTTTTTATTTTATTTAAAACATTTATTTGTATATTTTCTCTAGGAAGAGGTTTTGATATATATCCTTGAATTTTTATTTTTATTTTATCTTGTTCATTAAGTACATTTGTTAAGATAAAAAATGAATTGTATTTTATTCCACCTACAGGACAAAAACATGTAACTTCAAAATTGAAGATTTCCATATCTTTTTTTAATTTAACAAGTTCATCACAAGTAAATATATTATAATTAATAATCATATTTTTATCATTGATAATTTCGGAAAAAGCACATTTATATGTAATATTATTATTAGTATAATTATATAAAGGAATATATTTTTTGTATACTATACCGGCTTTAATATTTATATTAATTGTTCTTATATTATTTTCATCATTGACATTGCATATTATTTTATATAGCTTAACATCACAATAATGGTAATTATCTGGTCCCTTTGGTTTACACAACGGTACAAGTTCATCACCATCACAGGAATTATAATAATAATAATTATTATTATGATTATTATTATTATTATTATGATTATTATTATGATTATTATTATTATGATTATTATTATTATGATTATTATTATTATTATCATCATTATTGTCATCATTATTGTCATCATTATCATCATCATTATTATTATTCATACTGTTGACATTATTATTTTTTGGAGGGGAAAACATATTATTCACATTTTTGTTCCCATTTATATATAGTGACACTTGGTCGTTTACATAATTTTCACCTCCATCTTTTATCATGAATAAACAATTTTCTACATTGTATTGTTTCCCCTTTAAAAGATAAAAGTTATATTCAAACACACCATTCATTTCTTCATTTATTTCTAATTTACAAGAATACGTGACATCCCTTTTTATCATATCACATAATAGATCAATGTCTATATTTTTATTTATTATATCATCTTTAAAATATTTTGTATAGTTAAAATTGTTGAATGATATTTTCTTATCTTTAATTTTTACTTTTTTAATAGAGTCACATAAAATAAAAAAGTTCTCTTTATTCATATATATATTGTCTAAATATCGCTTTATATAAATTGAAAAAAAAACATTATTACTGCTATTATTTAATTTACATAAAATGTAATAAATACTTTTTAAGAATTGTTTATTCAGTGGTCTTAAAATAAGATCATATGTAAAGTTATAAGATTTATAATTTATTTTAATAACTTCTTCTGGTTTTATGTAATTTATATAAAAGACACAATTGATTTTACAAGTTGATAAAAGCAATTTTGTTTTTGTACATAAAACATAAAATAAAAGAAAACAATAATACGTACCTTGAAAAAAAGGAGAAAAATGAAAATTTATTTTATTATTACCATTATCTTTACCAATATATATATTCTTTTCTTTATCTAGAGAAACACACTGAAAATTTATATCATCTTTATTTATATATGCTTTTAGATGATTATTTATATTTGTACAGGCATCACATTCATAGTACATATCATAATTAGCATTAAAAGGAATACTACTATTATTATTATTATTATTATTATTATTATGTATGTTATTTTCCTCAACTTTTGTATGTTTCAAATTATATATATCCTTATCAAAATTTTCTTTTTTCTTAATTTCCTTTTTTCTATTATTTAAATATATATGATAAACATTTGTTGTAACCTCCACTTTTCTATCGAAATTATTTATCATATTTATTTGGATATTTTTTTTTTCATACACCATACCTTTAAAATTAATATATTTCACTTCACTATCATTTAAAATAATATTCATCTCGCCACAATCTGAAGAATTATTATTCTTATGTATATCACCTTTTATTTGTCTCTCTTTTGTTTTATCATATACCGAATTATATTCGTTATCCTTATTTTTTATATTATTTTTGTTCCTCCCCAAAAGTGATTTTTCCGAGTCTTCATTATTCCCCTCTATAATTTTTATGCAAATGAATTTTTCCTCTGCCGTTTTTAAATCCAATAAATTATAGCTGATCAAAAAAAAAAAAAAAATAAAAAAAAAAAAATAAAAAAATAAATATAAATATAAATAGATATTATCATAAGGGAACAAGTAAATGTAGCCTTATACATAATATATAAATATATATATATATATATATATATATATATATATATATATATATGTGTATATATATTTATGTATGTGCTTTTTATATTTATTATTACTTTGATTCCCTCAAAACAAGAATTGAATAGTTGTTACTTTTATCAGAATGTATGTGTTTTATATGTTTTGAATTTGTTTTATTTGTGTCTATGTTTTTAGGAATATTTGATGAGTCACACCGAGAATGAATATAAGAATTGGAAGATGATAAAGATGACGATAATGATGACGATAATGATGACGATAGTGATGACGATAGTGATGACGATAATGACGACGATAACGATGACGATAAAGATGACGATAATGATGACGATAATGATGAATAATTTTTACTACTATCGGAAAATCGGTTCTCACTATTAGTATGTTCAGAACTTTTATCCTTTTTTTTATATTTTATTTTATTAATATCTTTTAAATAAATCTCGTTATTACAATCATATTTAATAATATGGTCATCATAATGTGGATCAATGGATATGGTTATTTCTTCATGCTTCATTGAATGTATAGTTATATGATTTTTATCAATAGTATATTTGTTCGATCCTATCAAAAAAATATCATATGAACACATGTATTTATTAGAATTATATATGTAAATAATTCGTTCATTAATTTTTTCATCACATGTAATATTTTTTTTTGTTTGTTTTTCTTGATTATAATTATTATGAACATGGTTATCACTTGTATTTTTATTATTGTTATTCTTTTTTTTATTATTCATATGAAGTTGCTTTAATTTATTTGTCCTTGTGTTTTTCTGTAAATTTCCTTTTATTACCCTTACGTCATTTTTATATGATGAGAAATCATCTAGAATTAAATAATAATTTGGAATATAATTTGGTAATATGATATATAAGGATGATAAGAATATAAATATATGAACATAATTAAATTGTATTAATACATTTCTACTTATTAAATTATTTAATTTAATGGTGTTCAAAATTAATAATAGTATGTCTATGTTATATAAATAATCTTTTTGACATTTACATGGGTCTTTAATTTTATTTTTAAAAAATAAAAAATAAGGAATATGAGAAATTATAGTATATATAATAATAACAAAATCATTTAATTCATATAAACTTGTGATGAATTCTTTCTTTTTTTTAAAAATATTTTTTTTTTTTTTTTTTTTTTTTTTTTTCTTCGTCTTCTTCTTCTTGTTCGTTTTTTTCTCAACAAAAAAGGGTATATCACATGTAATATTATTACCATATTGATTATCCATATTAGATATGTGGCTCATTTTGCTTGTTATCACATTGTCGCACATCGAATAATCTTCTTTGTGATTTGTATGTTCTATTTCAGAGTTTCTTTTATTTTGATCATACTGAAGATATAACTTGTTATGTTTTGATATGTCTTTTTTTTGTTGGGTAAATATAAATTTTTGTTTTTTTACTTTGGTGTTATATACATTATTATAATGAAAATATAACCATTCATATAAAATAACTTCTATCTTTCTATAATAATTTATATTTGTTTGAACTTTAATGTTCAGATGCTTATTATGTTCATATTTCTCTGTATATGTAGAGCTTTCAGTAGTTTTCTTTTTGTCTTCATCTATATTGGTATTTTTTTTTTTTTTTTTTTGATTTAATATTTTGTGTGTCTCCTTTTTTAAAGTTTTATTGATTTGTTTTTTTTCCTTCACCGTGTTTTTGAAATTGTTAGTATTATTATAAAGATTGTTTGTATGATAAGAATCCTTATTTTTTGTTACTTTTATTTCTTTTGTTACTTTTATTTCTTTTGTTACTTTTATTTCTTTTGTTTCTTTTATTTCTTGGTTTTTTTTTGAGTGATCTGTGTCTGTGGATTGTCCAATTTTATGAAGCACTTCCTTTATGTCGATAAAATTATTTTGATAAAAATGAAAGTATGCTTTTTCTTGTATATTTAAATCTTCATTGTTTTTATGATTATTAAATGATAACTCCTTTACATTTATATTTGCATTTTCCTTTTTTTTTTCGTCTATACATTTTTTTTTAACTATGCATTTTTGTGTTTTTTCATTTGTACAGGAATATGTATACGTGTTAATTTTTTTGTTTTCTATATTTAATACTATAAGATAATTTATTTTATGGATATTAATATTTTCATATATATTATTTTCAAGAGTACATAATTTAGTACCTCTCGAATTATATAACGATGTAATATTTATGAAAGAAAAGATTTTCTTAAAAATAATATCTAAGAATATGGTGATCCAAGAATATATAAATAATTTAACATATGTTTTAAATATATTATCTAAATAAAAAATATTATTATCTCCTTTATAATTGTCATTTTTTAAAAATGATTGTATATCAGATATATTTAGAAATTTGTTTTTTTCCTTATTATATTCTTCTTCATCTATATCATTTTTATTATCATATAATATTGTGTTGTCTAAATTGTTTATTTCCTTGCATTTTTCCTTTTTATCACTTTCTTTTTTTATATAAAAGTATTCTGGAATGTTATTAAAAATATGGTGTAGGTACAAATGAAGAGGTAGTAAATTTTCATACATTATATGATTTATTAGTAACTTCTCCTACAAAAAAAAAAAAAAAAAAAATAAATAAGAAAATGAGTGAATGAATGAATAAATAAATAAATAAATAAACAGTAAACATATACATATACATACACATATACATATACATACACATATACATATACATATATTTATGTACACATTTATGTCTTTACTTGGTTCAACAATTCTGTTAGAGTTTTCATATTTTTTATAAATTCATTTTCGTCAACACTACCATTTTGCATATGCTCATATGCTTTTAGTTCATTTATTATATTTTGTATATTCTTGTTACTATTAAATATAAAAGATAGATCATATAAAATGTTTAAGAAAAATACATATAAGTCATTAGTGTTTTCAATTATTTGTGGAAAATAATTTTTATTGATGATAATATGTTGAAGAAATATGAACATATAATCATGTACAATTTCTTTTAAATTTATTATTCCTTCTTCATTTGTATTATAATAAGGATTTCTTATATTATCAATTTGTAAATTTTTAAATATATTAGTATATATATTACTTGACTCTTCCATATTTTTTCGATAAAAGGATAACATGTTTTGATTTTCGTCTACATCCATTTTCTTATTTTGTTTATATTTAAGACTATATGGTATAGACATATTATTATATAAGGCAAATTCTTCTTCTTTAGTAAAATAACTTATGTTTTTTTTTTTATTATTATTTATAATAGGAATTTCATCTTTGTGATCACCTGACAGGTGTGATGATAATATATGGGATTTATTTGTAGACCCTTCACTTTTTATTTCTCTATCATAAGGATAAGGATGTTTTATGTCATCACTATTTTCATTCCCATTATGTTTTTCGTATAACTCGTCCGTTTCGTGTAAATAATTATGACCATGTGTGTAATTATGACCATGTGTGTAATTATGACAATGTGTGTAATTCTGCTTATGTTTATTTTCCTTTTCCATGAGATAATCAATTTCCTCGTGTATATTTATGAACAAAGGTATGTCATATTTTTCATGGTCCATTACAGTTATCGTAATAAATGTTTTAAGCTGGATATTAATTTTTGATAGATATTTCAAAAGAACTTTGATTTTTTTGTTTTTTTTATTTAGTTGGTTGTTTGGTAAAAATTGTAGATCTAAGAAAAAGTGTTCTTTAAATATATTATTAAAAAGATAATTGGCTCTTACATAATTATAACCATCATTATATATATGGAAAGAGAAATAATTATATTGATTTAATTTATTATGTATAATATTAATATATGAAACATCGAAATATAATTTAACATCTTTACAATTGATAAGTATATATAAAGAATATTTTATTTTTTCTTCATTTTCTTTTTTATTAACACTTTCTGCACATATTTCTAACATTTCCACATATCTTCCTTCTTTTTCTATATTATCAACTTTTATATTTATATAAGACTCTTCGTTAACTTTTAAAATATCTGGTACATTGCTTATGTCTATATAATGTTGTTTTTTTTTTGTATGATTATTTTCATACCAAGTGGAATGTGTACATATCATATCATGATCGCTTGGTATAATACTATTATTATTATTATTATTATTATTATTATTACTAGATACTTTGACAGGCTGTGATGTTTTTGTCTGTTCTTTATTATAAGGACATATCTTTACAGTACATTTTAAATTTTGATGATACACATTTATTATTTGTATTTTTTTTGTTATAGTCTTTTGAAAAGAAGTGATTAAATATTTCTCCGAACTACATAATAATATATTTTCAAAGTAAAGATAAGAAGGAGTAAATTTTAAATATTCATTTTTTATATTAATTTTTAATTTATCTTTATAATATTCATCTTTGACAAATGGATTGTTTAAATTTAATAATACATGTTGATATAAATATAAATCTGTTTCATATATTTTATTTATATAACATTCAATCATTAAAGTTATAAATGTATTATGTGGAATTATAATTTTATAACAATTTTGTAAACATTTTTGATCTGATGAAATATGAAGTATACCTTTTATTTTATAATTATTATTACATAAATTATTATATAATAAAATAAATTCATTATAATAATATTTTATATATTCATCTATTATAATATTATTATCATATTCTAAATTATATATATTAACAAATGTATTTCTTTTTTTCTCTTCACTATGTTTATATTCTTTGTTTTTATAGTTTATATAATTTAATTTGTTTCCTGTATCCTCATCTTCTATATTTATATTCAAAAATGGAATTTCGTTGAAATTTATAATAACGCTTTCTTCGTACATCCCTTTGTTTAAAATATTGATGTTGTACCTTTTACGTTCCATGCTTTCTTGAATAATATCTGGACAATTCACGATCACTATATTGGACTGGGTTAACTAATGCGTATTTAAAAAAATAAAAATAAAAAAAATAAAAAATATATATATATATAAATAAATAAATAAATAAATAAATATATATATATATATATATATATATATATATATATATTTTTATATGTATGTATATTTTTTTTTTTTTTTTTTTTACCTTGACACTTATAGGTAGAATTAGATTTTCCCTTTGCCTCACATAGAATATAAGTTTATCTTTTATTTTTATTTCTTCTTTTACATTTATTAATATGGTAATTTTTATTTTTTCATTTTTATTAGCATAATTACGTTTCGCAAGGACATGAACATATGGGGGTTTATAAACACACATAAATACAAGTGGAAAGTTACCTTGAAAAAAATGAAAAATATAAAAAATTTAAAAATATAAAGAAATTAATATATATATATATATATATATATATATGTATATATTTTTTGCCTAATGTATGATATATTGTTCATTCCTTATTACATCATATATGCTTAAAAATAAATAATGTGGTCTGTTTTACTGTAGTACATTATCATATATGTTATTTAACAAAACTAGAATACTTCTAAGGGAAAATATGACATTGTGGATATTATATTAATACTCAAAATAAATTATTTTTCTGTACGTTTTCTATTATGTTGGTATTACTTGTGTTTGTTATGTAAAAGCTTTTTAAATAGTTTCTATTTAAAAGGACATTATCAAAATTGATTTCATTCACATTAATTTTATAGCTACACGGGGATGGAAAGCACTTACATTTTATGCTGAATGGGAAGGGTACATAAATAAATAAAAATATAAAAATGATTAAATGAATAAATGAATAAATCAATAAATAAATGTAAATGATTATATATATATATATATATATATATATGTATAAGTTCATGTTTTACCTTTTGTATAATCTAAAGTCATCCAAGTATACATAAATAAATTCTTCTACACAAGCTGTTGCTTCGCTGGTAATAAATTGTACTGGAACCATTTTGTATTCACCAGGATATATCTTAAAAAAATATATAATAAATAATTATGAAAATTAATAAAGAAGAACTTATATATATATTATATATATATATATTTTATTTAAATAGGTATAATATCATATAAGTAATTTTATATATATATATATAAATTTTATTTAAATAGGTATAATATCATATAAGTAATTTTATATATATATTTATTTCATTTTATTTTTTTGTAAAATTTGTATAGGTTACACTTATATGGTCCTTCATTTTTAAGACTTGCTCATTATATTTTAATTTCATCTGAATTGTGATATTAAACGGATTGTATATAACTAAATAGTTATGATAAAACATGTCTATATCCATATTTGTAATAGAAAAATATAATATGTTAGTATTTATAAAAAGATTTAATAATATTAAGTTAGCTTGGACTTTTATTTTGTCTATATCATAATGATCTTGAGTTTTTATGGAGATATATTCATAATAAATATATATTTCAAAGAAAGGTGTTGTTTTATGATGATATATATTATATGGTTCATCTTTATAAGTATCATCTAAATAATTATGATGCTCCTTATTTTTAATATTTCTTTTTGAAATAATATGGTTACATATTTTTTGTTCTTCTTCATTATCCATATTTTCTGATTGAGAGAAAGAACATTTTTTATTCTTTTGATTATTAAAAATATTATAATTTTTTAAATTAAGTGTGACGCATATTTTTTGTTGTGTATTCTGTTTTATGGTAACTTTGGTACTTTGATAAGGAGTACATATGTTGCTATCATTAATTTTGTTATGACATGTGGTTTTTGTTTCTTCAGGATAAGTAATTTTTATATTATCACTATGGAAAAAAAAATATATGTTTATTGGATGTATAGAATTAGTATTATGTAAATGAATAAACGTTTCAAATTCTTTATTTAATAGTATATAATTAAAATGAATAATTTGTGGATATATTAAATATTGTTTTATAATTTGTACATTTTGAAAATTATCATCATTATTAATAATATTAATATTATTTATTTTATTATTTTTTTTTAAACATAAGGATTGATTTAAATATTTTTCTTTTTTCATTGTTCCCACTAAATATTGTTTATTATTTTTTTTTTTCATATTTATATATTGTTTTCTTTTTTCTTCATAGAAATGTTGAGGTATATATATATTTGTAATTTTATTTATATATTCTTCATTTACATATATATATATATCCTTTAAAACATTTGTTCTTTTATGATCTATATTATATTCTTTGTTTATATTATTATCTTCAGAAAATTTTAAATTATAAGAAGAATTTTTTTTAATTATCATAGACTCCTTATTTTTTATATTATCCTTAAGTAGAATATTATGTTTTGAATTATGTCTTTTTTTGTACATATATTTCAAAACATCGTTATATTTTTTTTTATTATTTTTTAAATAATTAATAAAATGTTCATTATATTTATATTTATCTACTTGTTCATCTTGTTCATATAAATGTCTATTGACTTTATTACATTCTACATTTTTAAGAATGCGTTCAAATATCTTATCATCATGATCATTATTATTATTATTATGATCATCTGTATATCTCTTTTCTTTTTTTTTTTTTAAAAGACTTTTATTATTTAATATATAAGTATTATCATTATTTGTAATACCTTTTTCATCACACATGTTGTTATCATAAATATTTTTTATATTTTTTATTGTAAGCATATTATCATCGTTAATGTTGGATATTTGTGTTACTTCTCCATTTATAAAAATAACAAAAAAATATAAATTATTACAAAAAAAAATATACATATATTCATTAATCTTTTTTATGACATTACATTTCAGGGTAATGGTAATTATATCTTTTTCTTGCGAATTTATTTTCCCTTCTTTCTTATTTATTGTTATATAAGGAATTTTAGATATGCTATAATTAATTTTTAAAAATTTATTTTTATTTAGTAATTCTATTATCATGCTTTTCGTTTCTTCTGTCGTTACTTTGTTATAATTTAAAAAATATATATTTGTTATTAGGCAAGGGAGTGTTAAACAAAAAATGAAATGTAAATTTATTTCTTCCTCATAACAATTTGAGGCATGATGAATAGAAGAGTCTCTATCTTTTTCTTCTCTCTTATGAAGTTGTAAAAGGTTTGTACAACAAATATTATTATTGTGTTGGTTATTTGTATGATTATTATCATGATTATTATCATGATTATTATCATAATTATTATCACAATTATTATCACAATTATTATCACAATTATTATCACAATTATTATCATGATTATCATCACAATTATTATCATAATTATCATCACAATTATTACCACAATTATTATCATAATTATTATTTATATTTTTTCTTTTATTTATTATTTTCATATTATTGTCATTATGCATTTTACTTATCCCCCCTGTCGTTATCTTATTCGTCTTATCCTTTTCATCATCACTTTTATTAACAAACAATGTGATATCTATTATTATTGGAATGTTTAAAAGGTATGATTTGTTTTTATTTATTTTTTCTAAGAACAAAAGATCATGCTTTGAATCTATTTCGAAAAAAACAGATTCATAACTTAATTTCTTTACATTGCAGACAATATCATTATTCATTTTAACATGAATGTTTTTTTCAATATTCATCATTTTTTTTGCCATGGACATAATTTTTTCCTTATCTTCTTTTTCTTCCTGTCCTAATAGTTTTTCCATCTCACATAATTCTGAAAAAAAAATAAAAAATAAAATATATACATATGTATTGATGTAATAATATATATATATATATATATATATATATATGTATATATGAATAAATATACACACATATGTATGTACATTTATATATATATATATATATATATATATATATGTACACATCCATATTTTTGGTGCTTCTTTTTTTTTTTTTTTTTTTCACCCTCTTCCAAAGATCCAGCAGACAAATTATTTAATTGTATATACTTTTTAAAACTGTCCAATGTATAGAAAGCATGCACTTTTTTCATTTTATATTGATATGATATATTATAATTATTTTCGTTTTTGATTTGTCCTTGTA
>NC_004318.2:757500-790000 GCF_000002765.6 Plasmodium falciparum 3D7 | reverse complement strand
ATTAAAAAAAATGTTTTTTTATATACTCATATTAAAAACTATCAAAAAGTATAAATAATATATAATATATATATATTAATATTTTAATCGTTATATTATTTCATATTATTTTATTTTTTAAATATATACTACTTGATTATTTCATGTGTAAATATAATAAAGTGACCAAAACAAGGAAATATATATCATACTTGGAAAAAATAAAATAAAATAAAATAATAAATTAATAAATTAATAAATAAATAAATAAATAAATAAATAAATAAATAAATATATATATATATATATATATATATATATATATATATATATATAAATAAATAAATAATGTAATAAATAAAATTATATTTTTTTAGTAATGGAATAAATAATAAAAATAACCGACACCAAAAATATTAACAAGCGAAAGAGGTAAATAAAATTACAAATAATATAAAAAATAAAAATAAATAAATATATATATATATATATATATATTTATATGGGGATATGTTAACATATATGTCGTATTAGAGTTTTTTGTAGGCTAAAATATTCATGTACCTTTATTATATATATATATATATATATATATATATATATATGTACATTTATTTATTTTTATCTGTTCTTTTTTATATTATATTTATTTTGATAGCTCACCCATTATATTTGTAAAATGGGAAAAGGGCATGATGTAAAGAAAGAAAGAGGGAAGAAGGATGAAGATGAACACAATGAGTATCATCCTTATCGTCGGGATAATAAATCTTTTTATTCAAAAAATTATAAAATGAAAAATAAGCATTCGTATAATTCCTCAGATGAATATAAGAAATATGTTTCACATGATACGTACAATTCATATGATACATATAATTCATATAAATCACATGAAGAGCATAAAAATAACAAACATATTTCCATCAAGCCAGTAAACAAAAACAAATATGTACATTCCCCGTCTCCCAAAAAAACAAAAAAAATATATGATGAATTAAGTGATTATAATAAACATAAAAAATACTCTAGCTCCAAAATGGATAAAAAAAAAGATTCTTACTATAAGGAACAATCAAATAAATATAAAGAGAAAAGAAAATATGATGAAAGCTCACAAGATACATACGATAAAAAAAGAAAAAGAAAAAGAAAAAAGAAAAAATATGATTATGAAAGAGAGGAAGAAAAATATAATAGATATGATGAACGAAGGGATAGTAGCTATTATACTTCAAATTATTCTGAGGATTCTTCAAAAAGGGAGGGGGGGAAAAAAGAAAAGGAAGATTTGTATATATCAAGAAAGGAATTTAGTGGGAAAAAAAAATCCCATAAAGGTGAACATAATAATAATAATCATCATACGGATCAACACATTAAAAACAATTATCATACGGATCAACACAATAATAACAATCATCATACGGATCAGCACAATAATAACAATCATCATACGGATCAACACAATAATAACAATCATCATACGGATCAGCACAATAATACCATAAGTGATCAAATAAATATTTTTCCTGAGAAAAATAAAAGAGATAATCGTATTAATGAAGAAAAATATACCATAAAGGAACATTTAATATATGAAGATGAACAAAATATTTCATATGAGAGTAATAAAGATTCTAGTAGTGAAGAGAACACAATTTTAAATGAATATTCGTCTGATGAAGAAAAAAATAAAATCGACTGTATCTTAAATGGTTGTAGGAATGTTAAGAATTATAAAAAGTTAAATAAAATAAGTGAAGGTACGTATGGAGCAGTATATAGAGCACAAAATAAAAGAACGAAAAAGATCGTTGCCTTGAAGAAACTAAAAAATTTTTCTAGTATGCATAATGAAGGATTTGCTATGACTTCGTTAAGAGAAATAAATATATTATTACAATTACAACATGATAATATTTTATCCATTAAAGAAGTTGTTTTTGGGAAACATTTAAATGATATATATTTAGTTATGGAATATATAGAACATGAACTTAAAATGATACTTGATAATAAATCCCCAAGTTTTACTATATCTGAATTGAAATGCTTATTAAAACAATTACTTAGTGGAATTAATTATTTACATAGAAATTGGGTTATGCATAGAGATTTAAAACCAACTAATTTATTATACAGTAATAAAGGAATATTAAAAATTTGTGATTTTGGTATGGCTAGAAAATTTGGACATGTAACTAATCATAATTTTACAAAAAATGTAGTCACATTATGGTATCGAGCACCTGAATTGTTATTAGGTGAACAATGTTATACAAACAAAATTGATATTTGGAGTGCTGGATGTATTTTTGCGGAAATGATATTAAAAAAACCATTATTTGTTGGAGAAAATGAAATTGATCAACTCTTTAAAATTTTATGTCTATTAGGATTACCAGATAAAGAATCCTATCCTGAATTTTATGAATATTCTTTTATATCCAAAAATAAAGAACTATTTAAAAAAAAAAAAATTAAAATGAATGTTAATAATATACGTTCACACTTCCCAAATATAGCCAACCAATTTTCAGGTCTATACCTATCTGATAACGGTCTCGATTTATTACAAAAAATGCTACATTATAATCCTCAATGCAGAATTTCAGCACAGGAAGCATTAAACCATCCTTACTTTAACGAATTCCCAAAACCTTTGGACATTAAAGATATGCCAATTGTACCTGATTCAAATAAATTTATCCGATCCAATAAAATGGCTAACCACTTTAAATTAAACAGCCAAAATAATATCCAATTCCATTCATGAAAAAAAAAAAAAAAATATATATATATATAACCAATTAAAAAATAAAGTGATAAAAATTAGATATTTTACCTGAACTGTTCAGGCTAATATTGTTAAAAAAAAAAAAAAAAAAAAAAAACACACACACACACAAATACATACACAAATACATACACAAATACATACACAAATACATACACAAATACACACACAAATACATACACAAATACATACACAAATACATACATATATATATAATAATTTTATTTTGTTCATTTTATTGTATTTAAAAAAAAGAAAAAGAAAACATACATTATATCATATTTGTTTCTAATTTAAATTAAGAATAACATTATTTTTTAAGACGATATTTAAAATTTTTTTTTGTTTTATTATTATTTTTTTTTGAAAAGTTTAGAAATAGCGGTTTTATTTTTGAATGAAAAACTTTTAACAGTTCATAGTTTACACAATATATATAAAAAGAACAATAAATTTGTATATCCTAAAACTTCCTATCAAGGAAATACATAATGGTATTATTTTGAAAAGGTAGGATATAAAGATAATATATATATGTATATACGTTTTTTTTTTTTTTTTTTTTTTTTTTTTTTTTTATAATAATATCTTATGAAATATATACATAAGAAACAACTACTTATAAAAAGAATGTATTCAAATTATAAAATAAATTTTTTTTTTTTTTTAAGGAAATAAAATAAAATGCAAACTAAAAAAAAAAAAAAAAAAAAAAAAAATCATACATATAATATATATATATATATATATATATATATATATATATGCATATTACATATGTATTATATATTTTATTCTTTCGTTTTTTCAAATATATTATCCACATTTATTTTAATTTCCCTATCATCATACACATTATTATAAGTGTATAATAAATTACTATGATCACTATCGACATTATCATATTTACTTTGCACATTTATATTATCAAACAAAATGTTTTCTTTTAAAGGGATGAAATCATTTTCCATACAGCCTTCATGTAATTTATCAGGTGGATCATTTAATTTTTTATTTCCATAGGAACATAAATAATTGATAATTTTTTTTTTTTTTAAAGGTTTCGATTGTTTAAATATATTTTTCAAAGATACATAAGAAGAATTATGATTTGATAATAAAATATTTTTTGAATTATTATAACAATTGTATTTTATTTTATTTTGCTCAGGATTAAATGGTAATTCATTTTTTTTTTCAACATTGTATATCTCAATATCACTTATTTTATTTCCCACATTTAATTTATTTTTCTCTTCATTAAAATTGTTCTCATGATGATTTAATTCATATTTACAATTTATATTTTTAGAAAGAGAAATATTATATTGTAAATGACAATTATTTAAATGATTACTTTTATTTAATGATAAGAAAGAATTATGTTTTTCATAATTTTGAGTATCGGATATGATGCTACTAACTGAAGATATATTATTATTGTAATTATAATAATTATTTGTATATAATTTATTTATATTATTCAAAGAAATGGAATTATTATTTTTGCTTTCTTTAAAATGTTCATTATTTTTATTATCATTATTAATATTATTTCTTATACTTTTTATATTTGTTGTTGTGTTGTTTATGCTTTCTTTATTTTCTTTATTATAAAAATAATAATTTATATTATTATCAAAATTGGGAAAATCTTGTTTTTCTTTATTATAACTTTTGAAAATATTCATATGAATCATATCTTGTTTATTATATTCATATGACACATTTTTTTCTTCGTTCATAAATATTTTATATTTGTTTATATTAGTGATGTTTTTTTTTTCTTCAAAAAATAAATTATTATTTTCATTTTTATTTTTTAATAAAGAGCATTCTTTACATATATAAGTTTTCATGTTATTATAATTGTTGTAAGAGCATATGCTACCATCCTCGTTTTTGTATTTCTCACAGCAGCAACATAAAATGTCTTTTGTATATATCTTATTGTTTTGGCAAGAAGTCTGAAAAAAAAATACATCACACATAAAAGAAAATAAATAAATAATCATAAAAAAAAAAAAAGAAAAGAAAAGAAATTATATATATATATATATATATATGTATGTAATAAAATAAGTATATTTTATATATATATTAATTTTTTTTTTTTTTTTTTTTTTTTACGTCCATATGGTAAGATAAATATAATCCTGTACAATCTGTGACAAATGTATTAAATAAAGTAAAAAGTTTATATGCCCATATATATATATATATTATGTATGTATGTTTAAATGTTTATTTATTTGTATGTGTTTATATAAACGAATGCGCAAATTATAATTGAATTTTATTGTACCTTTATCTTTATTTTTCAAAAGACTTGTCAATTTATTTTTAATTTGTTTAGAGGTATTTTTATGTATGTTTGGCTTAACCCTTAAATCTACACCTTGTATTTTTAGCTACAAGAATAAAATTAAAATATAATAAAATGAACATATATAAATATACATATATATAATATGTTTAATTTTACTGTTAAAATGCCAGATAAAGTTACAAAACTTATGTTAATCTTTTCTATTTTTAAATATACTATTTCTATGTCTATATTCTTACTCTTCAGTAATAAAAAATAAGGAAAATCATTATAACATATGAATATATATACACACATATATATATATATATATATACATATATATATATATATATATATTATATCTTTGTTTTTATTTTTTTTTCTTTAACTTTTAAGAAGTTATTAATTTCGTCGTTTTTAATTATAATGTTCCTAATTTCTATTCCCGACTCCATATTCACACTAATAAAATTGTTGTCAGAAGCTATATTATATATATATATATATATATATATATATATATATAAAGGATAAAACAAAAAAAAAAAAAAAAATATAAATATTATCTTTATATCAAAATATTAACTATAACTATCATTATAATATATATTAACACATTGTAGAAATATACATTTGTATAAATATTATTTTATATTTTTTTTTTATTTTACATTCGAAATATTTCCCTAAGAACATTTTTAGTATTATATCAATCATTGTACTGGAAGGAATAAAAAAAAAAAAAAAAAAAAAAAGAAAGGAAATATATATACCTTTTTTTTTAAATAGATAATATTAATAATGTCATATATGTATAATCATATTTATATACTTTAATTTATAGTATAATGAAAGAAAAGGAATAAAAAAAAAAAAAAAAAAAAATAGACATACATATATGATATATATATAAATAAATATATTTAATATAAGTTATATATATATATATATATATATATGTTATATTATTTTTACATATATAATGTTTATACTCAATAATGTAATAGGAGATTCAAACCATGTAAATAAATATAAAAATATATTATTTTAAGGAAACAAAAATTTAAGAAATATATATATATATATATATATATATATATATTTATGTACATGTATATTTCTTTTACATCAAATTATGTCTATCTTTTTTTTTTTTTTTTTTTTTTTTTTTTTAATAATCCTTTCAATATTGTACACATTTGTGTTAAGAATATAAGACTAATGGATATAAAACAATATTACACATATATAACATATATTATATATATATATATGTGCACGTTTTAACATATATAAAATAATCTCTCTCTCTTTTTTTTTTTTTTTTTTTTTTTTTTTTTTAATATTTATAATATCTTCCCTTTTTTTTAATACTCTTCTATTTATCTGTCTATAATAAAAGGGAAAAAAAAAAAAAAAAAAAATATTATATATATATATATATATATATATAATAACATACATTGCATAAAAAACTCCTCTTATAAAAATAATATATAATTTAAGAATGAGTACTTGATTTAATTTTTTTTGGGAGGTTGTTCCTATTCTTATTTTTTAATAAGTATTTCTTCCTTACTTCAATGAAAAAATAAAAAATAAAAAATATATACACATATTTATATATATATATATTCACAAATGTTACTATTTATAATAACAAAATGTCTGATATAAAATCTTCTTCTCGATATTCCTCAAAAAAAAGTTTACCTTACGAAAAAGCATTATCATCTACAAGTACAAAAATAAAAGTACACTGTATATGAATACCTATTTGTATATATATATATGTATGTATGTATATTTGTATGTTATTACATTTTTTAGTTTCTCAAATAAATAAAAATCGAGATGATATTATAAAAAATAAAGTTTATTGCCCCATCGAATTAAAAAATGTCTACACGTTACTAGAGGACAGTGACAAAATATTAAGAAAAGTAAAAATAAAAAAATACATACAAATATATTAATATATTAATATATATATATATATATATAATGGCATATATATTTATGTGTGGACATATCCATATATGGAGGGAAAAAAAAACATGCGCATTTTTTTTTTTTTTTTATTTTTTTTTTTTTTAGAAAGATTCAGATATTAATAATTTATTTAAATATAATGACAAAATATGCGAGTTCATAAATATATGTGAACATTATAAAATTCATATGAACTCACAACAAAAACCCGAACTTAAGAAAACATACAATTCAATTGAACATAATATACAATATTTAAGTAAACATATAGAGACCGCTAAAAAGGATAATATCCTTTTAAAAAAAAAGTTAAAGAGATCTACTGATCCTTTATTTTTATTAACATTAGAACAAAAAAATAAACAATTATGTATAGATATAGAAAATCGTAAAAAAGAAATTAAATTTTTAAAAGAAAGTATAAGAAAAAATGAAAAACTATTAGATTCCAACAAAAAAAAACCGAACCCAGTATCTTTAGAAAAGGAGTATAGAAATTTATTAAACCAACAATCTAATTTGTGCTCTAGATTAATACAACTACAAAATGGAAGTAGGCTATATGAGGAAAGTATTCAAAGGTAATACATAAAAAATCTGATATATAAAGTAACATCATATATTATATAAGACGGGTAAATATTCATGTATGTTAATGTATTAACAGCATATGTCATAGGAGTCAATGAGCACATATAATATATAAACATATATATATATAAACATATATATATAAACATATATATATATATATATATATATATATTACATTGATTATTACATTTTTTGTATTTTTTTTTTTTTTTTATTATATATTTCATCCTTTACAACATTATCACGTTCATTTATTTGTTTATTTTGTTTACTTTTTTTATTATTTTTATTTTTATTTTATTTTATTTCATCCAAGAATTGATGACCAACTTGAAGAAATAAAAAAAAAAATGAACGATCTGAATCTTGAAAAAAAAAACGAAAAAGAACATTTGATAGAAGGGGTAAGCGATATGAGTAAAGAAAATTTAGAAAAAAAAATATTCTTATTAAATACAAAAAGAGACGAATTAAAAAAAGAAAAAAATAATATTATTAATAATCTTAATAACTCCTTATTAAAATTAAAAAAGCAAATTTCTGTTTTGGAAAATGACAAAATTAATTTATTAAATGATGAAAAAAGTCATATAGAAAAGTCACAAATATTAAAGAGGACATTAAACACAAAGATGAATAAAATGAATAAGCATGAGAATAAAATAAAAACAAATATTATAAAAAAGAAAGATATAAATAAGAAAGAGCAAATCGAAGAACAGCAGGAGGATAACACGCTCAAAGAAGACAACAAAAATGAAGAAGTATATTATGTAAAAGATATAAAAGAAGATAATAATATACAACATTATAATGAAAATAATAAATATATGTATCAACAAAATATACACCCTTTGAAGTATGAACAAAATGTTCAAAGATATGATCGTGAAATAACACCTCAACCATCTAATTTTATTGAAAGTTTGTTAGAAGACCAAACACCTGAATATAAAAAAGATATTAATCCAATTATAAAAACACAAGAGGATGTAAGCAAACCTTGGGAAGAAAACGGAAACAAAAATATATATGATGATATAAACAATGAAAATATGACAAAATATAACACCAAAAAAAAAAAAAAAAAAAATAATAGTAATGTATTTCTTCCACAATTCGAAGAAGACATACTCCTTAAACTTCAAAAAACGATCAACATGAAATTGAATGAAAAAAAAGAAAAAGAGGAACACATAATAGAGGGAGAAATAAAAGAGGTGGTACAAGAAGGAATTGATGATGATGCTAATGTTGTTGAGGAAGAGATAAAAGAGGTGGTACAAGATGAAATTGATGATGATGTGATTAATGAAGAGATAAAAGAAGTGGTACAAGATGAAATTGATGATGATGTGATTAATGAAGAGATAAAAGGTGTAAAAGAAGATATTAATGATGATGATGTAATTAATGATGATGATGTGATTAATGAAGAGATAAAAGATGTAAAAGAAGATATTCATGATGATGATGTGATTAATGAAGAGATAAAAGATGTAAAAGAAGATATTCATGATGATGATGTGATTAATGAAGAGATAAAAGATGTAAAAGAAGATATTCATGATGATGATGTGATGGTTGAGGAAGAAATCGATGAGAGAGATGAACACGAAAATAAAATAAACGAACTTGAAATTCATAAAGAAATAATTAAAGAAGATGGCCTATTAGATGATTGCATAAAAGATGATATAATAAATAATGATGAAATAAAAATGAATGATAATATAAAAGATGAATTTTTAGAAAATGATAAAAAGGAAGACATGATATTAAGAGATGAAAGGGAAAATGAAACACATACAAATAATATACAACAATATAATAATTCATATAATAGAACAAATGAAGAACAAACTTTTAAAGATGAAGACATCTTTGAAAATATGAATAATAATGACAACATTAAACAAATAAATGAACCTGATAAAGATATGATAAAACAAGAAAATATTATTCTACCTTTTGCTGAAAAGAATATCATGACAAATGATAAAATAGAGAAAGGGATCCAAAATAAAGAAGAAGAAATAAATGAAGATATGGAAAAGGAAAATTTGAACTATTAAAAAAAAAAAATAAGTAAATGTTATTTATATGAATAATATTTATCCTTTTCAATTTATATTATATATATATATATATATATATATATATATATATATATATATACATATATATTTTTTTTTTTTTTTTTTTTTTTTTTTTTAACAAAAAATGACACGCTTTTAATTGAACAAATAAAATATACATATATACATAATATATATATTACAATTTCTTTATTTTTAATTTATAATATTGTGTTTTTATGTAATAATAGTTTTTTTTTTTTTTATCAAAACAATCTTTTGAAAATTTTTATGTGTGTATTTTTTTTTTTAAACAAAATATTATAAAGTTATTTATCCAATATATATATATATATATATATTATGGTAAGTTTTATTTTTATTTTCTTGTACACTTTATATTATATGTGTTATATGACTAAAAAATATAGAGAATCTTTAAAATATATATATAAATAATTTTTGAATATTCTTGCTTTTTTTTTTTTTTCTAAACATTTCTTGAAAAAAAAAAAAAAAAAAAGAGAAAAAAATAATACTTTTTCCTCATGAGGATTCAAATACTATTCATTCTGCTATTAATACAAAAGTTAGCATAATACTAAATGTATATAATATATATATATATATATATATATATAATATCATTAAGTTGTAAAAAAAAAAAAAAAAAAAAAATTTCTTTTTTTAGCTTATCCATATTATGTTTAATTATATATATATTCTATAGAAGTAATATATATATATATTGATTCATATATTATTTTTTTTATGTTTCCTTTATAAAATAAAAAAAGGTTATCCTTTCAATATACTCTAACAATGGAAAATTATAGAAGAGCATATCACAGTGGCTCTTGGTATACCAACAAAAGTAATGTTTTTTTTTTTTTTTTTTTTTTTTTTTTTTTTTTTGAAATAACGGATTATTAAGATGATATATTAAAATATAATATGAAACAATCACATATATTATATCCTTTTTATTTTTTTATATATTAGGAGAGGTGTTGAAAAGTAAAATTGAGGAGTCATTTAAAAGAGCAAATGCACAAAAGCAAAATGTCAAGGCAGCCATATGCCCGTAAATTATGAAACCACATAAAAAAAAATAAAAACAAAAATATATATATATATAAATTGTATTATATATATTTATATATCCATAATATTATCATAAGATTATTTTTTTTTTTTTTTATTCTTATATTTATTTTATTCATATAGCCATGCGGGATATGACTATGCGTTGGAAACTAATTCTCACGTGTATGCAAGCATAGATGTAGAAAATGTGTAAGTAAAAAGAAAAAAACATAAAATAAATAAATATATATATTGATATATATATATATATATATATTTATATAATGTAGGAAGAACATTTTTATCCTTGGCCCAAATCATCACATTTATAATAAAGGCTTTTTATTTCCTCGTGTTGAAAAATATGAGACACCATTTGGATTTTTACAAATAAATAAACAGAGTAAAATGCTGTACACAAATTGGATATTTTTAATTATTCATATATACATATATAAATATATATATATATATATATATATATATATATATGTGTATATTATTTTTTTGTAGTTATATCAGATATAATAAAAAGTGATACACACAATTTGTACAGTTTTATCGATCCAGATGATGATGAAGAAGAACATTCTATAGAAATGCAATTGCCACTTATAAAATATATAATTAAAGAGTAAGATATAAATAATTATATGTACTAAACACATCTATATATTTCAAAAATAAATAAATATATATATATATATATATATATTTATATTTATATTATTTTTTTTCCCCTTGTTTTTATAGTAAGGATATAAAAATTGTACCTATATATGTAGGTTCCATAGGAAATGATTTAAAAAAAATAGACTTATTTGGTACTTAAAAAATAATGAATGAAAAATATATATATATATATATATATATATATATATATATATAATGATTAAGTTATATAATAATATGGTTTATATAATAACGACATGACTATTTATTTGTTAATATTTTATTTTTTTTTTTAGCTAATCCTTTAAAAAAATATTTCCAAGATCAACACAACTTGTTTTTATTTTCTTCTGATTTCTGTCACTATGGACCAAGGTAAATAATCATTTTAATGATTAATTTATTTTACAACTTGAAATATAAATATTTAGTATGTTTAATTATGATTGTATTAAATATTTATATATTATTCTTACCTTTTCAGATTTAGATTTACGAATATATTACAAAAATATTCCGATACATTTATTTTTAAACAAATTGAAGTAAACAATGAAAATATGACCTACTTATAGGGATTCACATACATATATATATATATATATATATATATATATATGTGCGTACATTTTTTTTTTTATATTTATTTTTTTATTTTTTGTAGAATATGGACAAGGATGCGGTCAACATAATTAGCCATCATGATTTAACAGGTGAAAAAAAAAAAAAAAAAAAAGAAAGACAATAAAACGAAAAAATTATATTTAATTTTTTAAATGAATATTATAATATGTATCATTGTGGAAATTAATTTTAACCCTTGAATGATCTTCTATATATATATATTTTATGTTTGTATTTTTTGTAGGATTTGTTGATTACCTGAATGAAACGCATAACACCATTTGTGGATCGAATCCCATTAAAATTATGCTAAATGTAAATTAAATGATATTTCGATTTAAACATTATAAATATAAATAAATAAATATACATATATATATATATATATATATATATACTTTATTTTTTGATCATTTTATAGTTACTTCAACATTATTCAGCATCAGTATCCACAAAATTAATGCATTACTCTCAGGTAGCTTTTTTTTTTTTTTTTTTTTTTTTTAAAACAACCTGAACTATTCAGGTCATTTTAATATAATATATATATATATATATATATTTTTTTTTTTTTTTTTTTTTTTTTTTTTTTTCAGTCAAACCATGCTAAAAGTAGGAGTGATTCTTCCGTTTCCTATGCTGGGGTAATATCCACTGTAAATTAATTTTTTAGATACAAATTTATATAGACACATATTAAACAAGTACTATAGAATCACAAACATATATATATATAGATATATAACATATTTAATGTGTATCATTATTTTTTTACATTAATTACATTGCACCGAATTTTTTTTTTTTTTTTTAATGTTCAATATTTGTTTTATCTTCAAATATGGATCCATATGGATCTTCGTTTTATATTAATAAATTAAAAGTATATTAATAAGATTTGGTAAATAAAGAAAGTTTAAAAAAAAAAAATTAAAATAAGAAATATATTTATAAAAAGAAATATTAAAAACAAAACACACAAAAAAAAATAAAATAAATTAAAAAATAAAATAAAATAAAATAATAATAAAAAAAAATTGATGACACAACAAATAAAACAAAAAATAAATAAGAAAAATTAAAAAAAATATATATATATATATATATATATATATATAATTTATATATATATTAATTTTTTAATAAAAATTTAATTTTCAAATGTGTTAATTTAAAAAAAAAAAAAAAAAAAATTCAATATTTCCAATATATATGTTCTTATATATATATTTTTTTTTTTTTTCTTTCATTCTTTTTCTCTTTATATATTTCCCTTGGTTATATTCAAATTGTGTGTAAATGATATATGTGTTACATTTGGTGCTTGAGTTTTTTTTTTCTTTTTCTTTTTCTTTTTCTTCTTCCTTTTTTCATTTTCTCGAAGTAACATTTCATTATTTGTTTTATATGCTAATAATTCTTCATAATCATTCCTAATATGGCGGGTATGTCGTTTTACATATGAAACAGGTTCATCCATAATTTGGTGTTGTTCAGAAGTTGGTCTAAGAAAAGGTTTCGTTTTATTATTATATAAATTATAATATACTCCTTGTCCACCGTCAATTTCTTGTTCGTTATAATTGTAATTTTTATTCTTTGTAATTTGCTTTTCCTTTTTATGCATACTAAGTATTTTGTTCATAATATTTTGTTCACTGGAATATGCATTTACTTGATCTTCTTCTTCCTTTTTGTGTATATAAGAACTGGTAGATAATAATTTGGGGAATATATTTGAATAATTAAAGGTAAAGAAGTTTTTCAAATATGTATTATTAGAATGATCTTCTTCTTCTTCTTCTTCATCATCATCATATATATGACCCCCTTCTTGCGACGTGTCTTCCGTTCCTGTTCTCCTTAATCCTAGTCCCCTTTTTCTATCTTTTGTTACTTGTGCAAGATTTTGTTTGTCCTTCTTTTGTTGGTCCTTATATTTGTCCTTTTCCTTTTCCTTCTCTTTCTCCTTCTCCTTCTTCTCCTTTTCTTTCTTTTTAATTTTTTTCTTTTTATAATTTGCTTCTAGTTTCCATATATTGTGAGAATAATTTTCGGAGAAAAACAAGAGTGCATTATTTTCAGCATTAAGAAAACTATTTCTTTGTTTATTAATTTGTAAATTTTCTTGGTTAATTGCAGCTTTTGTGTTATTATCAAGTTTATGTTCATAATTATATTTTAGTGTAACTACAAAACTATATAGATTATGTAAAGGAGAGAGTTGTTGTAAATTATTTTTTAAGAAATATTCCAAGAAATTTAAAAAGTTTAACATTGTATATGAAGTATGTTCTGATGATATATCAATATTTTTTAATAGATAAAAGAATATACTTATATAATTATAAAAATATATTTTTTTAATTTTTTTTAAAATATAAGATATATTTTTTTTCTTTTTATTACTAATTGTTATAGCTGATACATTCATTAAGAAATTTTTGGTTAGAAATAATTTTAATATATAATTAACATTAATATATATCTTTGTTTTTTTGATATCTAAATCATATATATATAATAAAAAGTTCTTTTGTTTCATTTCTGTACATATAAGAATATTTTTATGAAAACTATAAAGTTCCATTTTATTTAATTTTTCTATTATTTCATTATTGCCATAATTATAATAAATTATTTTTATTATATTATTATAAATATTTAAATGTTTTTTTTCTTCACATTTCATAATATCTATTAAATTATAATAATGTATTTTTTTACGGAAATGTTCATAATATAATGGTAGTATATTTAAAAAGTAATTATAATCTAATGTAAGATTTAAGCTTGCTATTTCGATGGTGAGGTTTTTTATTATTTCTTTTTTTTTTTTCGTATTTTTTTTTTTGATCTGTTCATTATGATTTGATAATACTACACCTAATTTTTTTTCTTTAATATTTTCAATAAAATTTATAAGATTATCAATTTTGTAATTCTTTTTTAGAGGTTTCTTTTTATCTGTGTCAAGTTCCTTATAATTACTAATATTATTACTACTAATATTATTACTAATATGATTATATTTGCTATCTTTCCATACATGTTGGTTATCTATTTTTTCCTTTTTATAATAATAATATGCATTATATAATAAAGCATTTTCACGATTACGAATAAAATTATTTGAATCCATTATCTGCATATTATCATTTTTTTTTTTCCTTATTAAATCAGGATCATCAAATTTTTCTAGTAATTTTTTCTTTTCTTTTTTTCTTGTAAACTGTTTTAAATGTGAGCATACGTGTAATATATTTAATGTATTATATATATGTTTATATTTCATATATCGTTGTTTATATAAATCAAAATTAATATTTATAAAATTGTCTTGATCATTATATTTTGTTAACAAGGTATATTTATATCCAAATTCTTTTTTATCATATAAATTAATTTTGCTCACACTCATATTATCAATTAATATAGAACATTTTTTATAAAAATCAGAATAATTTATGCACACCGCAAGAACACGACTTCTTAATAAATTAAAAAGATATTTATATAGTTTAATATTTCTCATATATCCATTAAATATATAAGAATAATAATGACATGAGTAAGTATTATTTTTAAGCATCTTATATATATCGTATAAGGTATTGTTCGTATTTCGTTTTGATAATAAATGGGATCGTTTATAAATAGGATGATAATTATTAACCATATTATTATTATTATTATTATTATTATTATCATCATGTTCATGATGATGATCATCATTATACATATAAATTGATTGTATATCATTATAACCATTGTTAGGATTCATTATTGGGGATGTACTAATTCCAGTATTCATTAAGGCGTTGGTTAAATATTCACTTGAATCATCAGAATATACATAATATAAAGATGAATCCTTCGAAATACGTTTTTTATCAATATAGGGATCATATATATTATAATCATTTCTTTTATTATTATTATTATTATTATTATTATTATAAGAGGTATCCATAACACAATTTTCTTGTCTATCAACATAATAATTACTATTAATATTATTATAAATAGATAGGTTGTCTAATATAAAATTTTCTTTCCTTTTCCTCAAATCATATAATGATAATAATTTATCTTTGTCTAATATGGTATAATTATTTAAATTTAAATAATTCGAATCCTTACTATTTCTTCTAAAAAAAAATTTCCTTTTCTTGGTTTTTTTTATTATTTTTCTAGTTCTTTTATTCGAAGAAAATAAATCTAGAAATTCAATACAACGTTTTTTCTTTAGCAATGTATTATTATTTAAATATTGGAAGGTATAAAAATTTAAATATATTTTATTAAAATTAATTTTCTGAAGAATATTGTCCATTATATTTGTATTACTTGATGATGATGTTTGATCGAAATTAAATATGATATTAACACTTTTTATATATATTTTCATATTCATTAAATCAGATACATTTAAACCATATAAATTATTCGTATATATAATATTGTTCTTACGATGATTATTATGATTATAATTATTATAATTATTATAATTATTATTATTATTATTATTATTAAAATTATTATTATTATTATTATAATTATTTTTTCTTCTTATATTCTGTAATAAATATTTTTTCTCATAAAAATTTGATGAGGCCCATATTTTTTCTAATTCTTTATTTCTCATAAAATAAAAAAAATAATCTAGCGATAAAATATTCTTTAGAAATGTACAGTGCTTTAGCCCATTTATAATAATATTCATTTCGTTATTCTTATTCAAAATTATATCACAATAAAATTTTACTAAATATAGTTCATAGTATATTATTTCATCTTCATCTTCATTATTTTGTTCGCCACACACATTACTTTGTTTTCTACACGCATCATTTTGTTTTCTACACGCATTATTTTGTTTTCTACACGCATCATTTTGTTTTGTACATGCATTATTTTTTTTGCCACACATATTTGCTTCTTCCTTCACGTCGTTCAAACACTTAAACCTTTTATGTCTGATTTTTTTTTTTTTTAAAATAAATGAATAGAAAAAAAAGGATGACACTATATTACACACTAAATTAAATTTCATTATATGAAAATTTGGAAATAGCTTTTCATTTTTTTTTAAATGTATATAATTTCGTATAGAATAATATTTACACACATTTTCATTTATTTTAAATAATAACTTTAATTTTTTATTTATTAAAAGAAATTTTGGGAAATAGAAATAAAAATGTTTTTTCTCTTTAAAATATACATATTTTGTATTAACATATGTAAGATATTTACTTTTTAATGTACTAAAAAAAAAAGGTATTCCTAAATTATTAAATAAAAAAATTTTCCCTTCTTTTATTATTTTTTCATTAATAATTTCTTTAATATTATTTAATATAACATCTAAAGTATTATTTTTTAAAACAGATGTAATATCTAATTTCAATTTTTTTAAAATATTATTATATTTATCTATGCAATCTTCATCAGAATCATTATCACAGGATAATTCATCTATAATTTTATAATTATAAAAACTTAGTAAATTCTTTTTTTTTTCATAATATTCTTTACAATGAAGGTATTTCCTTTCCCCCACATTATTATTATTATTAATAATATTTTCATTTTTGTTAATATTATCATTATTATGTATACAATTTTTATCATAACATTGCTGTTTTCTTACTTGTTCATTTAAACTATTTATTACACTATTTTTTCCTTGAACATTTTCTTTTTGCATCACATTACTATTTACTTTATTTTTTTCCTCCGAATTTAATATTTGGTGATCCTTATATTTTGAATCTTCCCTGTTTTTGTCACACAACATGATGTCATTCCTTTTTAATATATTTTCAAGTGATAAGAAATTTTTTTCAAACTCATATATATGTTTATAATGACTATTATAAGGAACTTTTTTTATACATATATAATGTCTTTTATCCTTTTCTATTGATACGATATAAAATAAACGTTCTTTTATAAATGTTAGAATTTGATTTTCTTTTGTTAATATTTGAATATATTTATATATATAAAAATATTTATTCATATTTTTATGTATTTTTATATATTCACATCTTATATTTTTTTTCTTATATATTTTCATTATACTATTCTTATAATAACTTGAAGTCTTTTTCAATATTTTGAGGGCTGATCCAAAATTTGCTATTTCACTTTTCTTTTCTTCATTTCTCACACATATTATATCATTTTTTTCCTCCGATTTATTATCTTGGTTTTCTTGTTCAATATTATAATTATTTTCTTTTTTGGTAATTTTGAAGCTTACGAAATCCCACGTGGATTTATTTTTAATGTTTAATTCTTGCATATTCATAGTATTAAGAATTTTACAATATTGTGCTTCTTTATCCTTATATTTCTTATGGTTTTGAAAGAAGTGTGTAATTTTGTGTATATTTTTTTTTAAATGTTTTTTTTTTTTTTTTTTTTTTTTATATGTAACTTTCTTTTTATTATTATACATATTTGTGTGTATATTTGAATTCAAATTATTATTTATGAATAAATCATAATAAGTTTGTTCTTCTTCATATTCATCACTTGAAAGTGAGCATTGTGTATAATCACTAAAATTAAGATTTTCGCTTTCACTACTATCATAAGAAAAAATGGATGAATTTGGATTGTTTCTATTTATGTTATACTTATTAAGATTTAAAGTAAAGTAATTATTATTTTTATAATGATCTAGATTGTTGTTATAATGGTTATGTATAAATATATTTTTTTCCTTATCTTTTTCCCTTTGCTGTTCTTTTTTTTTCATTTTGCTTGCGTGTATTTTTTCTAAGGTTTCATAATTTTTTAATTTCATTTCGAAATTATATTTGGTTAAATTAATTAAAACAAGATACGGATAAAATTGAATAAATGAAATACGAAAAGAATGAAAGTTGAATGTTTTAATATTAATTGTTATATATTTATCATTTATTAATAAGACTTTGGAGAATGTTTTATTTACATCACATGCGTCTGTATTTATATTTAAGGTATCATTATTATGAATTACAAAACGATGATTAAAACAATAATTTTTGATATAAAAGATATTTTGTTTTTCTTGTTTCGAATTTGTTTTCTTTATTAAATTTATATAATTTTTATTTACATGAATATTATTATCTAAAAAGGGATATATTTCAAATACATTTTCTTTATATTTTGTATATATATTTTTTAATTCATGTTTTTTAAGTTCACATGTAAAAATAATATCGTCTAAACATTGGTTCTCTTCTTCATGATCATATATTATATGATAATATAAAATGTTTCTTGTATAATTATAAATATTATATTTACTTACAAATGTAATATTATAAGAATGTTTAAAAAAATATACATATATAATAAAATATAGATTCTGGAATTTTATAATTTCATAAAATAAAATCGGGTTCATTTCTCCCTTTTCTTCATCATAATAATCACAATTATTATCATTATTATAATTATTATTATAATTATTATTATAATTATTATAATTATAATTATCATTATTATTATTATCTTCGTCTTCCCAATCCTCATCTTTTAGCACCCTTTTTATTTTCCTCCTTTTCTTTTCATTTGCTGAAGATTCAAAAAAATGATAACGCGAATTATACATATCATAATTATCAACATCATTTTCGTTTTCCTTAAAAAAATCTTCATTCTTTATTTTTATAAATCGAATCCATTGTCTATAAAAAGATAAACTAAAATTTAAAATAATATTCTCAAGAAAGCAAAAGTCGTATACATTTACATAATCAAAACTTCCAATATTATATGTCTTAATACTTCCTTTCTCTTTTTTTAATAATACATTTATTTTAAACGGAGTTAAGTTTATTAATTTTATACAATGTTGAATAGATATTATATTAATACTGTTCTGTAATATTTTATATATACTAAATATTTTGGAATATTTTTTTTTTTTTTTTTTTTTTTCTATATATTTATTTTCTTCATTATTTTTTATTTTATTATTTCTATCCTCTTTTTTATATTTCATCTCATCACATATATTATAATAATTATCATAATTATTATTCCCATTACAAATCATGTTGTACTTATCTTCACTTTTGAAATTTGTATCATTATCTTTATGATCATGATATATAATTTGATCTGATATATTATTTTTTATTACATTATTTTTAAGATATTTATTTTCTTTTTTTCTTTCGACTTTGTTCTCTTCATTTATATCATATGTTATATTTTTCTTATACATTTCATTTGAACAATCGCTACTAAGGTCTTTTGTAAAATTGGATGAGTAATCCAATGATGTGTTTTCTTCTGAATTTTTTTTTTCTTTTTTTCTTTTTTTATTTTTATTTGTGTTTTTGTTCTTGTTTTTATTTTTATTTGTGTTTTTGTTTTTGTTTGTGTTTTTCTTCTTAATAAAATACATAAAGTTACAAAGGATAACATGTGTTTTATCATATATATCTTTAAAGGTATATTTTTTTAATTTAAACATTTTATTATATTTCATTTTATTACTTATGTAAACTTTATTTTTTTTCGTAATTATCATCTTCATATAATTACAATTTTTTAAAAATTCAAAGGGTACGCTAAAAAAAATATTTTTTTCTTTCTCGTCTTTTACGACGAATATATTTACACTGTTTTCATTAACAAAATGTAATTTTATATGAACATCCTTAGGGTTTTCGTTATGATAACTACGATAAATGTTGTTATATATATCATTATATTTATTGTTATATATATCATTATATTTATCATTATATATATCGTTATATTTATCGTTATAGTGCTTAATATTATTATTATTACATTTGTATATGTCAGGTGTTCCCATTCTTGCGTATTTTTTCCCCTCATTTTCAAAACCAAATGATGAGTTCATTATCCTTCTTTTATATTTGTCATACGATATATACATAAAAAAACATGGATATATATTAATACATTTTTTGTTTTCTTGTATACTGATATCTATATAGAAATAGTTTTTCTCATTAATTTTTTTTGTGTTATACATATTTTTGATATTATTCATGCTATTAATATTTTTGATAGTATCCATAGGTTTATCATTAGAATGCTTTATAGGATTTATTATATTATTCTTATATGTATCATCTTTTTGAAAAGTATAATTTTTTAAGAATATTTGTTTTTTTATATTTCCGTTTTGAATATCTGATATATGTAACATAAACAAATTATTACTTATTATTAATGCTTGTTTATTTGGTTCTATATATCCTATATTTTTATTACTATATTCATATTTAATTTTATAGAATGTATAATTTTTTATAATAATGTATTCTTTTGTAGTAATGGGTTGTTCATAATTTATCGGAAGTATACATCTAACATCTTTTATTTTATGAATCGTTTGAAAAGTGAATGGGTTTTTTAATTTATATTCATTATAAATAAAATAATTGTGTAAAAAATGATACTTAAAAAGTAAAAGGAAATTTATAATATTTGTATTTATATTTATATTTATATTATCTTTTATATATATAAAGAATTTATTTTTATTATGTAAACTATAATAACATGATACGTCAAATGGTTCAATAAACGAGACCTTTTTTATTTTATTATATAAAAAATTATTTATATTTAAAATGTCAAGTGATAATAAACTTATTTGTTTTAAATTTAATAACATGACAAAATTTTTTCTTTTCCTTTTTTCTTCTTCATCATCATTATTATCATTACCATCATCATCATCATCATCATAATGAACATTTTGATTATTATTATTTTTCTTTTTTTTCTTATGTAATACATAATTACTTATTTTTAAATTATTATTATAACTGTTTATTGAACAAATTTCATGTGCACAATTTTTTGTAAGTAAGCAAATTTTCATCATATAAATGATCACATTAATTTTGTTTTTCTTTTTTATTTTTTTTATATTATAATTTTTCAGAAATGGAGATAAACTATTACAACTATAATTATTACTACTATAATTATTACTACTATAATTATTACTACTATAATTATTACTACCATAATTATTACTACCATAATTATTACTACTATAATTATTACTACTACAATTATGATCACTATAATTATTACTACTACAATTATGATCACTATAATTATTACTACTACAATTATGATCACTATAATTATTACTACTACAATTATGATCACTATAATTATTACTACTACAATTATGATCACTATAATCATTACTACTACAATTATGATCACTATAATCATTACTACTACAATTATGATCACTATAATCATTACTACTATTCACATCTGTTGTGTAATTATACACATGATTATTCCTATGCGTTTTTTTTTTTTTTCCCCCTTTTTTATAATATCCCCCATGTTGATTGTTCTCGTGCGCTTCGTCCGAATAACTACTATTCATGTCTTTTATATTTTTTTTAAATTTTGAAGAGATAATAATACCGTTATAATTATACTTACATGCATATATTTTATTTGTTTTTAATTTTTTGTTTACTTCATCTATGTCTTCTAAGAAATATTTAAAAATTAAAAGGTCATTATTATTTATACAATATTGTAAGGTGCTAATAATTATATTGAAATGATTTTTATTTATTCCTATCATATTATTTGTGCGTTTTATATCGGTACTTTTTCTTTCTTCTTCTTGTGTATATATATGATTATTAAAAAAAGAATTATACAAAGGTTTATTTGTATTATGATCCATTATATATGTATGTCCATTTTTAGGTGTAAACATTTTTTTGTTTTTATTATTTTTTTCATACGTTTTTGATATTTCATTTAATTTCTTTTCAACTTTTAATATTTCATCATTATAATTTGTGTAATCTTTGTTAGAACTATATATATTATTATTGTGATTATTTATTAACATGGTACGAAAATCATTATGTGTATCGTATTTTTTTTTTTTGTAATATTCAGATGATATATTGGTATGTGTATGTGTATCTTTATCATAAACATATTCACTAATATTATTTTTATTATTATTAAAAATATAATGATTATGCATCTTATTATTTATACCATCATCTGTATTATCATAAATACTGGTGTTATCTCCAGGCATAAATAAATTTTTATTATTCTTCAGATCATGTATAGATACGCTTCTAAAAAATTTTCGTCTTTTCATTAAAGTTTCATAATCTTCCGATATATGTCTCTTCTTAAAAGGTATATAAGAGTTTTGATGTTTCCATTTTTTATTCGACACATATATATTTGTATTATTATATTCCTCTTCCCTTAGCTCATAATAATATTGTTTATAAAAGAAAAACATATTCGTCATTTCTATTATATTATATACACAATAGGATTTAAATTTAATATAATTTATGCTTGTCCTTTTGTTCTCATTAAATAAATATATAACATTCATCACATTTTTTAATAAATTAAATTTATGTACATTTTCTAAATTTAAATAATATTTATTACTTCTTTTATTAATATTAAAAATATAATTATCATTTATCGTTTCTACTAATATAATATTTATCATATTAATTGTATGTATATAGGTATACAATAAACCTAAATTTATTTTTAGATGTTTTACGGATATTTGTACGTTTATTTTATTTATCGGTATGAAATTATGAACCACATGTTGTTCATTATTATTATTATTATTGTTAATATTATCATTATTGTTAATATTATCATTATCATTATTGTTCTTGTTATTGTTGTTGTTTATATTATCATTATTGTTGTTGTTTATATTATCATTATTGTTGTTGTTTATATTATCATTATTGTTGTTGTTTATATTTTTATTCTCCATATTATTCCTATTATCTTCATATACATATTTCTTTTTACCACTCGTTTTTTTAATATGAACCTTACAATTTGCACTTAAAAATATGTCATATAAAAAAATTTTCTTATTTAAATTCTCTTCATTATATTGTTCTCTTCTTCTTTTTAATAATAAATATACATTTTTTTTTTTCTTTCTTTTTCTTTTTCTATCTACATTTTTTTTTTTTTTCTTTTCTTCTGCTTTTTTTAAATAGCTATTATATAAAGTAGTAGAACCATCACAACTACTTTGATACTTTTTATCCTTTCTAATATTTCTTTTATTTTTATTTATGACATTATTTTCTTTATCTTTTTTTAACTCATATGTATATAATATATCATTCGGTTGTTCACAATTTTTAATATTATGTTGGTCTATAGGTTCTCTATATATTTTATTTTTAACCCTTCCTATTTTTATTTTACTTTCAAATATGTTCATTTTATCAAACGTTTCATCTTTTTCTTTTACATTGTTTATTAAAAAAACAGACGGTGATAAAAAATGGAGCTTGCTATCTACAAAATGTAATTTAAAATTATAAGTAATTAATACTTTTTGTGGAATGTTGTTTCTATAAATATTATTACAACTCTCCACACCATGTGTTTTACATATTTGTTTATCCTTATCATCTTGAATTTTTTTTTTTTTTTTTATGCTTTGTATAAAATTATTTTTATATTTACAATTTAATAATCCTATTATTTTTGAAGCTTTTATAATTTTATTGATTTCCACAATTATATATAATGGTAAATAGATATTGAGATTTTGGAATGTATGTTTAAAGGTGAGACGTATTGATGGTTCGTACGACATACACGTGGTTAAATTATTATGACCACTATAATGAATATTGTTTTGTTTTGTATGTTGTTTTGTATGTTGTTTTGTATGTTGTTTTGTATGTTGTCTTGTATGTTGTTTTGTATGTTGTCTTGTATGTTCTCTTGTATGTTCTCTTGTATGTTGTTTTGTATGCTGTTTTGTATGCTGATTTTTTCTTTTTATTTTCTTTTTATTTTTCATTTTTCCCTTTTGATTATTTATTTTTTTATAATATTTAATATTTATCACCATTTGTTTTTTATTCCTCTTCTTTTCTACTCTCCTTTTTAAAAAAGAAACGCATGTTCGTTCATTTACCTTTTTCTCATCATGGTTTTCTATATTCATATAGTTCGTTGTATTATTTCCTAAATATATGAGATATGGAGAATAAAAAGAACATGTTGTTGTATTCACGTTTTGTATATTTACAAATTTCAATTTATTATTTTGTATTGTTTCATAATATTTGTTATAAATGTTTCGTTTCATCTTATATACACAATTAAAAAAAAATGTAGATAATTTATAATTATTTATATCTAATTTTTTTTTTTCTTTTTTTTTCTTATTCATATTATAATAAAATAAATATAATAAATTTGGAAAACTATTATCAAAATATTCCTGTGGATATATAGAGCTCCCTTTTTTAGAAACACACATATTTTTCTCTTTTCTTCTAATTTTTTTTTTAGATTCATTTATATTTGTATAGGTTTTCATATTCTCCTTTTTAAAATATATCATGTCATATGTATTTAACATTTTCTTGTCCGTATGCTTCAAGGAATATTTACTTCTTTCCATCCTCTTATCTAGATATTCATAACTCCCATATTTTGAACCATTTATTACATCATGTCCGTTCTTTTTATTATGATATTTATTTAAAAAAAAAAACAAGGGTGATAAATAAATAGATTTATTTTTTTTTTTATTTAACGTATTAAATATTTCAAAAATGGAATGTTTCGTCTTTGCATTATCTAAATAATTATCTCTAGTAAATATAATACATTTATTAATTTCTTGTATATATTTTATATGATAATAACAGGTTTTATTATTATTATTAACAAACATTTTGTTATTATTATTAACAAACATTTTGTTATTATTATTAGCATACAATTTGTTATTATTATTAACATGTATTTTATTATTTTTGATATATATATTATTATTTAATAATAATGATTTAATATTTGTAATAAATATTCCTATATACATATTCATGTTACATGTATAAAAAAAGAAGAACACGTTTTTTATTTTTATTTGTAAAGAATCAAATGAATTTATTATTCTATCTAACATATTATTATTCGATATTACATATTTATTTTTTTTTTTTTTGGTATTTATTATATATGAAAAAGGATATTTTGTTAACCTCTGTTTATCTCTTTTGTTTTGCTTTTTCATCTTATTAATTTTTATTTTTTTTTTTTTTTTATTCATATATAATATATAGTAAATATCTTGATATTTATTTCGTATCTTTTTATTTATAAAATACTTATTATTTTTTTTTTTAATATATGTATTCTTTATTTTACTTTTTTTTGTCTTGTTTCCTAACACATTATCTTTTAACATATTATTCATATCACATGATTCATATGTAAATTCATTATCATAATGAATACGATAATCATCTTTTTTGAAATCTAGATGATGACTTGTGCTATTCATATATTTTATATTATATGATAAATTTTCGTCTGGATGTTTATACATATGTTCATCTCTATAAATATGTTCATGTCCATAAATATGTTCATCTCTATAAATATTTTCATCTCTATAATTATGTTCATCTCTATAATTATGTTCATCTCTATAATTATGTTCATGTCCATAAATATGTTCATGTCCATAATTATGTTCATGTCCATAATTATGTTCATGTCCATAATTATGTTCATGTCCATAAATATGTTCATGTCCATAAATATGTCCATCTCTATAAATATTTTCATAACCATCATGGGGACCATTTCCTTTTATCTTACGTTTGTATATTTCGTCGCTTCCTTCCAAATCATTATATTTCTTTACATAATTCGAATAGACGAGTTGACCGTAATCCATCAACATTATCACATTATAATAAAAATTAATTAAATATAAAATATTTTTTTCATTTATGAAAAAGTAAACACTAGATTGTATCTTCCTATCTTCATTCATTTTATATTTTTTGTACGACATTATATTAAATTTTATTTTAAAATGTATACTTTCATTATTTATAAGAAGTAAACTTTCTTTTTTCTTTTTTTTTGAAATTATATGTTTTTGAATATTTCTAATAATATGAAAAAGCAACTTACATTTCTTTTGTTCAGAATACATTTGTGGTACATAATAAAATGCTGAGTTTTTTTTTTTTTCTTTTCTTTTAATCATCTTATTTTTTATGTCCTTGTTCAAAAAATATTGTAAAAAAAAAAATTTGTGTGTGCTATTCATATTGTTTAAGATTATTATAAATTTATAAATAAAACATAAATAATTTGTATAAAATAATAAATCATTTTTTTTCTGTTTTATATTTCTTAGATATATATTTATATTATATATTTTACTTTTAAATAGATATACAACATTTATTATATTTTTATTAAATATATTCAATTTATTATATTTATTATATTCTTCCTTCATTAAAATAGTTTTCAATCTTTTTACTTTTAATACTAATATTTCTTTTTCATATTTTTTGCTTTTGCATTTCCTTTTTTCCTTTTTTCTTATTTTCTCCGAATTCTTATTTGTACGGTCTATATTACAAATATATGTATACATACATTTAATATTATTTATGTTAATATAAACCTTTTCAACAAGAAATAAGTTACATAAGTAATGAAACAAGGACAAATCAATGATATTATTGTTATCTTCATTATTATGAACATTGGATCTTTTTTCTTTACATCTCATATTACCACATGATATATTACCACATGATATATCATCATATGTTATATTACGACATGATATATCATCACATCTCATATTACCACATGATATCATATCATTGTCATATTGTATCCTCATCTTTTTTTTGTCTTCCCCTTGTTTAAATACAAATTTTTTTTTTTTTATTAAAAAAGTTATGATATCTTCCACATATTTATCACCATACGTATGTCTGATTTCTCTTTCATATTTTTGTATGGGAAAAAAATTATTTAGAAATTCATTTTTTCGTATCTGTAGAAATAATTTTATATAATAATCTATGTGATTATTTATAAACATATACATATGATAATAAAAGGATACTTTATCCACATTTAAATAGACAATAAAATTATACTTATATGAAAGTATAAAATTAATTTTGTTAGATTTAAAAAGATTTTTTTTTTTTCTTTTCTCTTTTTTCTTTTCTATATTTTTCATATTATTAAATGTTAAGGAAAACTCCTTTTTAGCTAGTTCACATGTAGTTTGATAATTTAATAACTTGTTATGATATTCATCATGTGTATTATTAAAACGATTTACTTTTTCCTCATCACCCTTTTTATATGTATTATATTTTATAATTTTCAGGTGACTACAAAAAATATTTGAAAGAAACTTTGTTATATATAAACAATTCTGTGTATCTTTGTCGTTAGCGAGTTCGTTTGGTTTCTCGTTATCTATTTTTTTTTTTTTTTTGTGTTTTGATAATATAAAGCTGTTATTTAATTTGTGTACATTTTGTGTACAGCATTTATTATTACGACATTTTATATTGGTACATTTCTTTGTTATTACATTGTAATGATGATAATTATTACGATAATTATTACGATAATTATTACCATTATTATTTATATTATCATTATTTATTTTTTTTTTTTTTTTTCTTACATATAACATATTCGTTTTACATTGTATAACAAAGTTATCCACCTTAAATTTGAAGTGTTCCTTATAATGATCGCCGCACCACATTTGTTTATATGTTTCATGACATGACATTAACAAAATATGATTACTCTTGCTCATATTATTTGTATTATTTGTATTATTATTATTATTATCATGATCATTAGGGGATTCATAAAACATAAACGAAATGTGCAACTTCTTTATAACAAAATATAAAATGAATTTATATATATGCTCCATTATATTATAAAATAACAAAATATTTTTTTTATGTTTTATTAATTTGTTACAAATTGAAATATGCTTTCCATAATTTTTTAATATATATAATATAATATTCCTGTCTTCCAACATTTTTAATAAATAATTATCATTACATTTACTTTTTTGTATATTAATATTTTTCTTTTTCTTTTTCTTTTGTTTTTCTTTTTTCATATTTGAATAATATAAATCAAGATAATAAAAAACGTTTACGAAAAAATCATATATATATATATGTACCTTTTCAAAACTAAACAAGAATATGTGCTTGTTTATTTTTTTTATTTTATATTTCGATGGGTTATCTAAGAATATTAATAAACATTTGTGTTTTATGTACATACAATGTTCATATGACTTTTCCAAAGAAATATTAACAATGTTGTACATACGATTATCATTACAAATATTATTATTACTACCTATAACATTTATATCATTTTTTTTTTTTTTTTTACATTTTCTATTATTATTGTTTATATATCTAATTCCTTCTGTAATATTATCTTCATCCTTATTAAACAAATGTTTGCTCATCTCATAATTTTTTTCTTTATCAAATTTCATGTCTAATATTTTTTGTTCCTTGACATTATGAAGACATACATAAATAGAAGCCCCCTTATAAATAATAGGAAATAATAATATGGGATTAAAATGAAAATTGAAATATAAAATTGAGCTTTTGATAAATAGTTTGTTTGATAATAAATATGTATTCTTCATTCTGTTCATTTGATTCATTTGATTCATTTGATTCATTTGATTTATTTTATTCATTTGATTCATTTGATTCATTTGATTTATTTTATTCATTTTATTTATTTTATTCATTTGATTCATTTTATTCATTTGATTCATTTTATTCATTTGATTCATTTTATTAAGGTTCTTATTTTTTCCCGTTTCATCCATACAATTCATATGGTTAACAAGAAAACAAAAACGTAATTTATTCATTTCATATTTCAAATAGAATATTTCTACATTTTTGTTTATGTATATATTTTTTTGTTTTACATCCGTTTTAATAAAAGTTAACATACTATCCATATGAATGTAATTATTATTATTATTATTATTATTATTATCATTATGATGATGGTTTTTTTTTTTTTTTTTTATTTTATTATTATATTTTTGTAATTTATTTATTTGTTCATTTCTTATTCCTCCTGATTTATTCTTATTCATGAAAAAGAAATATATATAAATATAATAAAAAGTACATTTTACATTTGTTTTATTAAAAAAATTAAAAAGATCAATAGTTGAAAAGGTAAATGTACTTGTTTCTGTTTCTTTACTTTTATCATATCTTATAAAATCATTATTTTCATAAAACATGTTTAAAGATCCATATAAATAATTGATTTCTTGTTGTATAAGATTTTCATCTCGAAAAAAATATTTTATTTCTTCTGATTCTTTCTTATAATAAATATTGTAATTTTGTACATTTCTTGGATCTTTTTTGATCTCTCTCTCTTTATGTTGTTCTTTATTTTGATCCCCTCCACCGTAACAACATGGCACAATAATATTTCCAGCTTCATATATCGTATGATCAAAATTACATAGTTCTTTTTCCTCTATTTCACGTTCAAATAAATATTTCAAAATATTTAATATATGTACATTAATTTCTAATATTAAAGATATAACATTTAATTTTATTTGATACTTTTTATTTTTTTTTTCTTTATAAACAGAAAAGAAAAACGAAAATGGACATATTAAAAGATGTACCTTTTTATTATGTTTAAGTAACATATATATATTAGTAATTTTTGAAAAAATATAAATATTTTTTTTTTTTTTTTTTTTTTCATAATTTTCATCTTTTATATATTTCGTGTACTTTTTAAAACAATTATATACATTATGTTTCTTTTTATGTATTATATTCATTAACTTGTTATCTCTATTCATATGATGATCATCATAATTTCTGTAATAAAAATATATATCATCATAAAATATATGTAAAGAAGTTATATTACATTTCTTAAGTTCAATGTGTATACTTTTTATTAATATAGTTATATTTGTATTTTTATGTATATCCATTTTTTTTTTTATCCTATCATCATAACATAGATCATCTTCCTTCTGATCAACAGATTTATTGATATAAAGTTTTTTATGTTTATAATAATTCTCATTATATTTATTATATTCACTTGCTAATGAATTTGTTTCTTTTTTTTTGTTCAATGGAAATAAATTATTAAATATATAATATAACTTTCTTTCAAATAATCTGTCGACAACATAATATAGATTATGTATTTTACAAATTTCTAAATTTATATTTTCTATATGTACATTCATATTATTATCACAATGATTTTTTTTCTTTTTATTATTTTTTTTGATAAAATGAAAACACAAACTATATTTATTTTTATTATTATTACTAAGGTTACTACAAATTGTATCTTCCGTTGAATTCTTTGTATAAAAAAGATCCTTTATGTTCTTTTCATTAGTATCTATATTTTTATTACATGAGAATAATATATTCTTACTAACATTTTGATTGTATTCTATTTTTTTATATTTTCTTTGTCTTTTTAAAAAATGAAAAATAGGATCCTCCTTTTGGTCAATACATAAAGATAATTGGGAGTGCGTTTCTTTTATAAACATCTCGTCCATAAGAAATATAAAACTTTTTAAATTATACACATATTTGTTATTATTACAAATCATTTTGTTATTATTACAAATCATTTTGTTATCATTACAAATAATTTTGTTATCATTAGAAATCATTTTGTTATTATTACAAATAATTTTGTTATTATAATTTCTATATTTTTTCCTATATTTAGTATGTATGCTTTTGTTTTTTATACATTTATACGTTTGTCCCTTTATACAACACACAGTACTTATGTTTTTATAAAAAAAAATAACACACTCTCCTTCACCATACAAATAATTCATTTTGATTTCGTTTATGTTTATATTACATTCTATATATCTCTTTTTATTAACAACAAATATATCCTTTCTTCGTTTTTTTAAATATATAAAAGGTACATCACTCCTTTTATCTATATGATTTTTTTTATATGTTACATAATTATTTCTAATTTTTTTTTTTTCCTCTTTCTTTTTATGCTCCTCCATTTTGTTGTTTATATTAAAAAAATTTAAATATTTATTTATAAACATAAATAATTTAAAAAAATGTTCATTCGACATATTAATATAAATTCTTGGGATAAGCAAATCAAAATAATAAGTCTCTTCCGTTTTGTTTTTATATGCACGATAATGATCAAAAATATCGTTACCATAAATATTGTCACCATACATATTGTTAGTAGGCAACTCACTTGTTAATACCTTTTCCCTCTGCTTCAGGAGATTCATATGTACTGCTCCTCTATCCTTATAAATATGAATAATAATACTTGTTTTTTGTAATATACAATTTTTATCCTTATGAAAAAAATTCATATTATAAAAAAAGAAGAATTTATATTTTCTTTTTTTTAAATGTATATCTGTTGAACTTATATGTTCAT
>NC_004318.2:735000-752500 GCF_000002765.6 Plasmodium falciparum 3D7 | reverse complement strand
TCCACATTTAAAAATGATGATAATTTTAATAATATTAAAAAAAATTTATATGCAAAAGAGCAGCTAGCCAAATTTTTACAACAGCTCATAGAAGAAAAGGAAAAGCAGTTAAATGAAAACATAGGAATTGATTCAGAGAAAAAAAAAAATATTTTAAATAAATTCCATCAACAATTAATTAATAAAGATGAAAAAGATATTAATCCTTTCCTTAGTGTTAATGATACTTTAAAAATTGCAAAAATTTTTAAAGAAGATTTTGTATTAGATCAAATGAACTTAAAAACATTACAAACAATATGTCATCTTTTAGGATTGAAACCATATGGTATACATTATCATGTTGTATTACAATTAAGACATCATTTCTTAAGATTACAAAGAGAAGATAGAGAATTAATATATGAAGGTGTTGATAATTTAAAACATAACTCATTAGTAGAAATATGTAGAGATAGAGGTATGAACTTTAATACAACCGAAAAAGAAATGAAAGTACAAATTCAACAATGGTTACAACTAGCTAGCATTAAAGAAGTTCCATATATACTTCTCTTATATATTAGATGTGTAGTTGTAACACATGCCATCATGGATATACATGATGAAGAAAAAAAAAATCAAAACTTACAAAATGGAAACAACAACAATAATAAGGGTACTAGTAATAATAATAATATTAATAATAACAATAATAATAATAACAATAATAACAATAACAATAACAATAATCATTCTGATAATAATAATAACATTCCTCATTCATCACACATTGATGATAAACAAAAACTAATACAAGAAGCTAAAGAAAAATTAGATGATTTAAAAATGAAAGAACAAGAAATTAAAAAAAATATTAACAAACAAACAGACGAAGACGATATACACAATAAGGAAAATAATGTCAAGGTTGATTTTGTTAAAAAAAATAAATATTTGCAGAATGAATTGAACATGTTGAAGCGTATTTGTGACTTACAGCACAAGTAAAAATACAAAATAAATAAATAAATAAATAAATAAATATATATATATATATATATATATATATCTATAATATTTTTTCTATTTTTATATTATGTTAAATTCCCTTTTTTTCCCATACAGAGAACTTAAAATTGCCTTTACCTCCTTAACAGAACTAGCCGAAAAAAAACAATCATGTAAAGGGAAAAAAAATAAAAAATAAAAAATAAAATAAAATAAAAAAATAATAATTTATTCCTTACATATATATTTATATATATATATATATAATGCTTATTTATTTTATTTATAGGCGACATTAACCAACTAATCAAAAATATGTCCCAAAGATTGCTAGATATTGAAAAACACATTAGCGAACTGAATGTACATAAGCAAGTGGAAATGGTAACTTTTACCCCTTAATATATTACAAAAAAAAAAAAAAAAAAAAAAGAGATATGTGTAGACACACATATATATATATATATATATATATATATATAAATACATCCATATATATATATTTATATATATATATATATATATATATATATATATATATATATTTCAGTGCACTACATACTGTTTCATTTTCTTCTTTTTTTTTTTCAGGATGAATATTTTTATCCCGAAGATAAAAAAACTGACGATTCTTTGAATGTAAAAAATTAAATAATTCGATTATACATGAATAATTTGTGAAACCTATGAGATGTTTCTCTAAATTAAGGAAATTGTTATTACCTTAAAACTATAATATATATATAAATATATATATGTATATGTTTTTATTTATATAACCTTATTATTTTATTTTTTTAATTATTTACCTATTATGTTTATTACTATTTATTTTATTCTATTTATTATTACTTATTTATTTTATTCTTTTTTTTTTTTTTTTGTATGTGTAAACACATTATTAATAATAAATAATTTTAACAAATAGATATTCTTCTTTTTTATTTTATTTAATTTATTTTTATTTTTTTTTGAGCAATAATATAATACTTAAACAATCATATGATAAAAGGACAAATATATATATATATATCTTATTTGTATGTACTATTTTAATTTTTACTTTATATTTTTCATTGAGATAAATAAGTGTTCATTAAAATTTTTGTACTATATATATATATATATATATATATATATATATATGTATGTATAAATATAATGAAAATTATGCCTTCTTTATAATATTTGATAAGAATGAAAAGATAAAAAAAAAAAAAAAAAAAAAAAACATAATCATATATACATGTATGTTACACATACATCTGTCTTATAATCTTTACTACATATATATATAATTAATATAATAAAAAATTATTATTTCAAAAATTAGAATATCTTACTATTATATATACACAACAATAAATAATCTGTACATTTTGTAAATATTAAATATTTATTATTTCATGTTCAGGTAAAAAAAAAAAAAAAAAAAAAAAAAAATAGCCATATAGTCTTAATATATATATATATATATATATATATATATATTTTACATTATATATATTTATGTGTATACAAAAAAGAAAAAAAAAAATTCTTAACCGTTCAGGTAATTTTGTCATCATTTGTTCATATATTTTTTTAATTTCAATATTAAGCAGCCATATCCATTGAAATTTTTTCATGATGAACATAATTTTGTATTGTAAAATCCGAAATTGTAAAATCTTCAATATTTTTAATATCTGGATTTAATTTAAGTGTTGGGAATGGATAGGGTATTCTGTTAAGTTGAATTTTTAAACTATCAATGTGATTATTATAAACATGTGCATTTCCTAAAACGTGTATGAACTGCGCAGGTTGCAAATTACAGACTTGTGCAATCATATGAGTAAAAATAGAATAAGAAGCAATATTAAAAGGTACTCCTAGCCCTAAATCACATGATCTTTGATACATAATACATGATAATTTCCCATCGAAAACATAAAACTGACATAAAATATGACAAGGAGGTAATGCCATTTGGTCAAGATCTTTTACATTCCATGCACACAAAAGAATTCTTCTACTTGTAGGATCATTTTTAATTAAATTTATTATATTTTTTAATTGATCCACTCCTTTATTTTCATAATTATCATACATATTTGTATATTCAGCACCGAAATGTCTCCATTGAAAACCATAAATAGGTCCTAAATCGTTAACTTCTCTATGAAATAATTTTCTATTATCTAAAAATTCCCTAGTACCATTAGCTTCCCATATCCTTACATTCTTATTTAACAACGTATTACCATTTGTTTCTCCTCTAATAAACCAAAGCAATTCTTCAATAATTCCTCTTAAAAATAATTTCTTCGTAGTTAATAATGGGAAATATTGACTTAAATCAAATTTCATAATATATCCGAATTTACTTAAAACACCTACTCCCGTTCGATCACTTTGTTTATTTCCATTCATCATAATATCATAAATAATATTTAAATATTGGTATTCAGGATGATATTTATATTTCAAGCTATTATATATTTGAAAATCATTTGGATGTATAGAATTTTTATTTTTCTCTTCTTTTTCTTTATTAAAATTAAAATAAACAAAATCATCTTCTTCTTCATCATCATCATCATTTTCATAATTAATTTTATATTTGTCTACATTTTTGTAAAATTCTGTTAATTTTTTCATATGACATGTATCTTTGTCATCATTCTTTAAAGGCATATCATTATTTTTTTCTTCTCCTTTTATACAATTTTGTTCATTTAACATTTTATTATTCGTTTTCTTATAAATGATAAAATCCAATGTTGTATTGTTACTAGTATATACATCGCTAACAGAAATAATTTGATACTCATTTTCATTTATTTCTGGAAAAAATACATCACATTCATATGTACTATTTATTCTAGTAAAATATATTTTTTTTATTAATTTCTTTTCTAAAAATTCTTGATAAACAACGGAACCTCCTATAATAAAACATTTATAGTAATTTAATTTCCCAAGTAAAACTATTAGATCTTCAACTTTGTTAATGATATAAACATCTTCATCAAAATCTTCTTTTTTTAAGGTTCTAGACAATATAACATTTATCCTATTGCTTAAAGGTTTAAATTTTTTTGGAATGCTTTCCCAGCTTGTTCTTCCCATAACTACAACATTTTGTAATTTTTTAGAATTAGGCATATCATTTACATTATCCACAGTTTCTTTGTTTAAATATTTACATCTCTTATATTTCAATTTTTCATATTTTGATTCATTCACATATGTTGTAACTGCACAAAAATATTTCATATCTAGGGAATTACATTTCCATGGTAATACTCCTTTATTTCCTAGACCTCTAAATGTGTAGTTATTAAAAACCTCATTTTTTTTCCCCTCATTTTTGCTTTCAACCTTACAACATGCACATATGGCATAAATATCGAAAACGTCGCAGACTTGTTCCATCATAAAAAGGAGAAAATATAAATATATAAATAAATAAATATATATATATATATATATATATATATATTATCTTTATGTATCAATCTTGAAAATGTTGGAATATATTTTTATAAATTTAAAGAAAAATATATATTGTGTAAGTTAAAATGAACTAGCTATTTGGGAATACAAAAATGGCTAGTAAAAAAAAAAAAAAAAAAAAAAAAAACTATATATATATATATATATTTATTTATATTTATTTATTTATATATTATATTTTTATTATAATCCCCTTAATATAACTTTTAAACAGATTCATAAATAAATGTATCTATTCATTTAAATATATATAAAATAAATATCTTAATTATATTTCAAAATGTGTAAAATATTTCTTATGATGATAATTTTTTTTTTTTTTTTTTTCTTAAACAAATCTAATCATACTTATATAAATGGAATGAGAAAAAAAAAAAAAAAAAAAAACTATATATATATATATTTATTTATATTTATTTATTTATATATTATATTTTTATTATAATCCCCTTAATATAACTTTTAAACAGATTCATAAATAAATGTATCTATTCATTTAAATATATATAAAATAAATATCTTAATTATATTTCAAAATGTGTAAAATATTTCTTATGATGATAATTTTTTTTTTTTTTTTTTTCTTAAACAAATCTAATCATACTTATATAAATGGAATGAGAAAAAAAAAAAAAAAAAAAAACAATTAAGAAACCAATAAAAAACTGTACAAAAATTATATGAGATATAATATTTTTATATATGTATAATATGTTCTTCTTAATATAAAGAATGACATTTACAAGGAAAGTGCATATAAGAAAAATAAAATAAATAAATAAATAAATAATAATTATTTTTTTATACCTATATCATATGGATATGTGAATAGAACTTATAATAAAAATAAATTTATCCTTCTCTATAATAATTTTTTTAAGGTATATTATTATTTATATATCCTTTTGTTTCTTATTTTTACATATTATAAGATTCCCATAGACATATATATGATTGTATAAAAGATTGATATCTTTAAAATATAATATTTAAAAAAAAAAAAAATAAAATAAAATAAAACGGAGAATATTATATATATATATATATATATATATATATATGTGCACTGAAAGAATTATACATATATATATAAAATATATATATATTTATTTATTTAATTTTTGTTGAGCTAGTTTCAATATAAAGGCTTTTCTTTTTTTTCTCTCTTTTTTTCCATTAAGCATGCACATTCATATTTACTCACTTATAAAAAAAAGAAAATTAAAATAGAAAATAAAAAGACATATATAAGAGTAACTTATAAAGAAATAGGAAAGAGAACAACATGAATATTTGAAATGAAGAAAAATTTACTTTAAACATGTGATGGTTTTATAAATTATATGGCATATATCTATTTGGTCCTATATTTATTCAACAACTGTAACGTTGTGTATATTACTTTGGAATTATTTGAAAAGGAACATCAATAAAAAAATTAAAATAATAAAAATAATAATAAGTATATGTATATATACTTTGTATATATATTTTTCTTGTTTTCATTTTATGTCTACTTCTACATATTTTATAAAAATTCATGTAAATATGTGAAAAGGGAAAGAAAAAAAAAAAAAAAAAAAAAAAAAGAAACAAATTGCATGTCATTTTGAGAGAAAGTAAAAAAATTTTAATTAATATATTTTTATTTTTAACTCAATCCAAACTTATCTATAACATATGTTTACTCATATAAACACATGTCAAATATGTTCATATAAATGGTATAATTATTCCATCTTTGTAAATTTATAAAATAAAAGTGTCCAATAAATAAATAAATATGTATATATGTTCTTATGTCGAAAAGAAAATAACGTTCTACTAATTTTTTTTTTTTTTTTTTATAGTAATACTTATATGTTATATTTAATATTATTATTTTGTTATTTAAAACACACCTTATATAATTTATATATATATATATAAATATATATATATTTTTGTCTTATTTTTTTTTTTTTTTTCATTTGAATTTTGCATATATATATATATATAACATCATATTAAGAAAGTACAAAAAGAGAACATATATATATATATATGTACTTGTTAATTTGTGGATTTATATTTATATGTTTTATTTTTTATAAATATATTAATGTGCTGGGTAAGGTTATGATCTTTTTTCATAATATACATATATATATTAATTAAATATCATCGTTCAATGTTTCGTACATTTATTATTACATATATTTATGGTTTGATCTAATTTTATTTTTTTATCCCATGATGTGTATAAATTTTATTCAAATTTGAAATTTTATTACTTACACAAAATCTTTTTAATAGCTTAATATCCCTTAACGTTATTCATCTTTTTGTCATCTCTCTCATATTTTTATTTCTTTTAAAATAATAATAATAATATGGACTCCATTTTTTTAGAAGATGATGCAATTGGACACGTAAATAATATAGACCATATAAACGATATTAATAACATCGGAGTTATTAATAATACAAATAACATAAATAATGTTAATGATGTTGTAGATGAATTTAATTTTAAAGATCAATTAAAACATTTGAAAAATATGAAAACCTGCTCAACCAGTTATAACAGTATGCCATCATCAAACATTGAAATGTTGTTTGATCAAGAACTAATGGGAAATCAAAACATTCTTTTTTTAAATGATCCAGAGAATGACATATTTAATTTTTCAAGGGGAATAATCAAAGATGAATATTACAAAAACTATTATATTCATAAAGAAAATCAAGAAAAAATAGATTATAATCAGATTTATCATAATTTTGAGAATAATCATAACTTTGAATATTTTAAAAATTCTGAACATTATGAAAAATCACCTGAACAAGTTATAGATAATAAAAGATATTATGAGAATTTACCTGAACAAGTCATAATTAATAAAAAGGATATGTTTAAAAACGATGAAGAAAAGCATAATGAGGAGGGGCAAGTGCATATTGATATGAGCAAAGTTATGTATGATATATATTTTTTATGTTTTCATAAAAACGGGTGTGAATATATAATAAAAAAATTAAAAGAAGATAATAAAGAAGAAAAAGAAATAATATTAAATTCATTATTAATTGATACAATGTCTTTATGTCCAGATATATATGGTAGTTATGTAGCGCAAAGTATATTTGATTTAAAGGATGAAAAATATAAGGAACGTTTTACAGATGAATTTTTAAAACATACAAGTTTTCTTACATTACATACATATGGATGTAGACTTATACAGAAGTCACTAGAATCTTTATCTGATGAATACAAATGTAAAATATTTAAAGAATTACAAGAGGATTTAATAAAATATATATGTCATCAAAATGGGAATCATGTTATACAAAAATGTGTAGAAGTATTACCATGTAGTTATATAGATATAATAATAAATATTATTGAAGAATATTTACCCTTTCTAAGTTCTCATGCCTATGGATGTAGAATAGTACAAAGAATATATGAAATAGGAAACGAGCAACAAATTAACAGATTGAATGAGCAAATTATTAAAAAAATACATCTCATCAAAAACAGATATGGAAATTATGTTATACAAAAGTGCTTTGAACACTCTGATGATAACATAAGATTTATAATTACTGATGAAATTGTAAATGATATATACAAACTCTCATCCCACAAATATGCTTGGTAATAAAATATGCAAAAATATATATATATATATATATATATATATATATTTATATATATTTATATTTTTTAAAAAGAACATCATATAATAAAAAATATATAACGTGGTATATATATCTTATTAGTTGCATTAAATCTTATAACTGTGTATATAAAATGCGTTATTTATAATATGAGCGTGCATATTTTATTACTATGTCATTTTATTTTATTTTATTTTTTATCCTTTGCAGCAATATAATTGAAAAAATTTTATTAAAAAAAGAGTACAAGTACAAAAAGAAAATCATCAAAAAGATTGTCAACGATATATCTGATGGGTGAGAATATTTAAAATAAAATGAATAAATAAATAAATAAATAAATAAATAAATATATATATATATATATATATATATATGAATGTTCCTTTTTCACGTGTTTTTTTTTTTTTTTTTTTTTGCAGAAAGGATAATATTATAAATATTTGCAAAGACTGCTATGGTAATTTTATGATGCAGAAATTATTGACAACTTGTAGAAAAAAAGAGAGAAATTTTATTATTAAAACTATTATAGAAAACTTAGACAAGTTAAAAGACGAAACATATGGTAATATAATAACATATATATGTACATAGTTTATATCATAATAATTTTTGTGAGATATTTATATGAATTCAATTTATACTTATATGTATATATATATATATATATATATATTTTCCTATTGCAGGGAAATACATTTTGAGAGCTATTAACAATTTGGAAAAATAATTCGTAGAATTAGAAAAGTATACATTTTCTGTGTCCTATTATTCTCTTATTAATTTTTTTTTATCTTTTTTTTTTTTTTTTTTGTAAAACATTCTAATTATATATATATATATATATATATATGTGCAACGTCAGTTTTTCTTGTGACTTTTTTTTTTTTTTTTCACTATATTTTTTTAAACTGAATATATAACACCCTACATTGATAGATTTGTTATTTTTATAAAATATACATTAAACAACAAATAGGTGTGTTCCCATAAACATATAAAATACAAACGTGTATATATATATATATATATATATATGTATATTTATTTATTAATTATATGGTGATTATTATTCTTATAAAAAAAATTGCACACATATTATACAGGACGACGTTCTTTAGGAAAAAAAATATTACATATAAATATATAAGAATATACAAAAATTATTATATCACGTGATATAAATAAATATATATATATATATATATATATATATATATATATATCCTTTTATATATTAATTTTTTTTTTATACAATCGTTTCATCGCAGAAACCATTTTGAGCATACTTCTTGCAAATGCAGGTATAAACAAGTTCATATGAATTATGTATATCAATATTTGGAAATTTTATTTCTTTTCTGGAGGAAATATTTAAGGCTTCTTGAATGATCTTTAAAATAGTTGTATTTTCAAATTTATTATTATCAACATACATAGGTGCGCATATCTGATATGTATGAGGGCAACCTGTTTGTCTACATGAGATTGGAGGAGTCGGCATTTCATACCACGTAACATTTTTTTCTAGAAAAAGAACCTGGTCTATAAAAAATAAAACGTACGTGTAATCCTAAATATAAGTGTACATGATATTATATATATGTACACAATACATATATATATATATATATATATGTGATTATTTATTTATTATCACCATATTGTTGTGATAACTTTGGATTTTTCAAAGGCAAATTTAAGTTGCTTCCGTGCAATTCCAAATTTTCATCGAGCATATTTAATTCTTCCTTAGATATTTCTAAGAAGATAAAATTTTTATTTATATGGTTCTTATATTTATTTTCCATTTTATATATATTAATATATCTATGTTCATTTTCTTTATTTGTTTCCTCATATTTTTTTTCATAACATTCTTGTCGTTTTATTTTTCTTTTTAATATTGCTTTCTTTTTCTTATTATTATATGATAAGAGTAAATAACTTAATGTTTTTTTCTCTTTTATGTAATTTAAGTTTGATAGTATCTTTTGTTTATTCAAAGAGAAAACGTTATTTAATTGTTCATATTTCTTATCATTATCGTTTTTTTTTCCTTTTGTATTATCAATTATATGAATATCACATTTGACTATATTCGTAGTAAAGTATGGATTATAGTGAGCAAGAAAAAAACAGATTATTTGATAAAAAGAAAGGACAAGAAAAATTTGAAGAACAATATTCATTTTGTAAAAAAATTAAAAAGAAATATAATGCATATAATAAAATATTAGTTAAGGGTAAAATGGATAATATTAATAATAATTATTTATGTTTTAATATAGTGTGTACATAATAATAAATAAAAAAAAAAAATTACAAAATACAAATGCAAAAAAATAAATACTCATTTGTATTATCTCTTCCTATATAATACAAATGATTGTTTATATATTTTCAAAGAATACGTTGTAAAATAGTTTTTTTTTTTTTTTTTTTAAATAATCCTTTTTATTATTATGTCTAATTATTTTATTTTCACAAAATCAATTTTTGTAATGAAAATTTTATTCTGAACAAGTCAGGAAAAAAAATAAAAAATAAGAAAGAAATATTTTTTTTTTTTTTTTTTTTTTTTTTTTTTAAATTGTATGAGAAATTTGGTGAGTTCAATTTATTTTTTTGTAATGTATATAATCTTATCGTATGTCGTATTTTTTTTTTTTTTTTTTTTTTTGCAACGTTGTATTTCTATATAATTTATGTGTTAAAAGAAAAAGTAAGACAAAACAAAAAAAAAAAAAAAAACAGAAAAAAGATGAATATATGTGTATTATATGTGTGTATATTATATATAAATTTATGAAACGATATATTTTTTGATATATATATATATATGAAAATTATTTTTGTTTCCTCTTTTGTTTGTAAATATAGAATTGTAAATATAAAATGTATAAATTATATTGAATGGATAAGAAAAAATATACATTTTGACTAATAACTATAAGGTGTTTAAGAAAAAAAAAAAAAGAAAAGACAATTTTCTTGGAATTTTAAAATATGGACTTATTTATTATTAACACCAATTATGTAACATATTAAAAATATATAGGGTTATGTTATTATAATATAACATACAAATGAAGGTCGATTTTAGAAAAATTAAATTTTTTTATATTTTTAAAGTTATAAAATATATGTTCCTTCTTTTTTTAAGTATAGGTTGTTTAAATATTTTTTTTTATAACATTTAAGAGTACAAAAAAATAAATAAATAAATAAATAAATAAATAAAATAATAAAGCATACATTAATTTTGTATATATTTAAATTATAATAATTATATATATATATATATATATGTATAAATGTATTTATGATAAATGTATGTATGTCGTTTATGGTCATCTTTATATCTTATTATAACCCTTCTGAACAAAAAAGTGTTATTTTGTTTATAATATTTTATAAAGAGATATAAAATTTGAGAATATATATATATAATATATGTATAATACTTCTTATAAATTATATAAGGAAAAAAAATAGAAAAAAACGGTTGATTCATTGTGTATATTATATTAAATAATAATATTTTTATACATATATATAATATATATATATATATATATATATATATATTTTTTTTTTTTTTTCTTCAAATATATGATGACATTTTTATATAAACTTTTTTAGTTAATCCATTTTATTACAAACGTTTTTGTAATATTATTATTTTTTTTTAATTTTATCATAAAAATAATATATATATATATATATATATATATATATAATATTTTATATTTAAAAGTTTTATATATTAAAGCGTTAACCCTTTAAAATAAGAAGGCTTATTATTAAATAGTACTACATTATATATATATATATATATATATAATATATGATGAATTAACAAAGGAATGTTGTGAATATGGTTAAAGGGAATATGTTATTTTATTTTATTTTATAATTACGAATCATATTTGTATTGTTTTGTTCTTCTCATTGGAAATATAAAAATGATATATATTATATATATATATATATATTGATATTCTTGTTTATCTTTTATTTTTTTTATATATTTTTTTTTTTTTTTTTTTGAATAACTATATTTATAATGTTTTTTCCCTATATGAATTATAATCAGGGATAACATAAAAATATATGAATGGTTAAAATGTTCTTTTTTTATTCCTCCTTGTAAACATATTTCTTTTATATAATAATAATATTATAAACACGATGAAGTATGATTAATATTTCCTTTAAGAAGATAAAAAAAAAGAAAAAAAAAAAAAAAGAAAAAAAAAAGAAAAAGAAAAAAAAAGAAAAAAGAAAAGTAGGTGTTGTTATTTGGTAAAATATACATATATATAATATATATATATATATGTTGAGGGTTTTTAAAATGTAGTACATATGTAAACATCAAAGAATATATATATATATATATATATATTTATTTATTTATTCATTTATTTATTTGTGTATATATAATTGTGTGTTTATATATGTAATGGAAGAGAAATTAAATTTATACATTTACCCTCTTAAGAGGCTTAAAGTATACAATGAACCCAATTCAATTGAGGTTACATTAAACACGTTTGATAAAAAGAAATTGAATAAAGATGAAAAAAAAAATGAAATCCTTGAAGATTTAAAATGTAAACGTGTTGATAACCCACATATGATTTATGATTCTTTAAATTCAAATATCCTTTATGAAATAAAAAATTTCCATGCTACAGATAAAACGTATATAACACGAAGAGAAGTTAAAGATAATAATATGGAGAATAATGATAAAACGTTAAATAATAACCAAAACGATATAAGTAACAAAAATAATAATATAATTTATAGTTCTAGTGAGAATGAGGATAAAATAATATATGATGATACGGATGAATGTTCTAATAACAATGATTCTAAAAGTGAAGACATGTCAAAAAAAAAAAATAATAAAAAAAAAAATAAAAGTAGCAACAAAAAGAAAGATGGCAAAAAAGATAATATTTTTAATGATGATAAAAAGGATAATATTTACAATGATAATATTTACAATGATAATATTTACAATGATAATATTTATAATAATAATATTTATAATGATGATAATAATAATCTGCAAACAAATAACAGGAACAACAATATTACTAGAAATATGTATAAATCCTCTAAAATTGCAGAATATTTTACAAATTATCCTGTAAATGTACAAGAAGATATTTTCTCATCCCCGAGTGATGATAACATAAGTACATTAAAAAAAAAAAAAAAAAATAGCTATAAAGATAATACATCTTACAATATAAAAACAAATGGAACAGATGATATATTATATTCATTATCCAATGGTTCGAGAAAATATTCAGATATATATTATGATGAGATAAAAAAAAAAAAAAAAATAGCTGAAAAAAATTTTATAGACTTTTTAAATAATACAAAAAAATATGAAAAAGAAATTAATTATAATCATGTAAGAAATAATACATCAAGAGATGTAATTAATACTTTGGCTACATTTTATATTGATAAAAAAATAAATATAAATACAAAATATTCATATGATTTACATTTCAATATGAAAACACCCGTTGTTGTATTCCCTACAGGATTTTATAATAATGAAATAAAAATTGTAGAAATGCAAATTAAAGATTTTATATACGACGATAATTATATATATAACAAGAGTATTGATAATAGTATTGATAATAATATTGATAATAGTATTGATAATAATATTAATCAATATGAAAAAATATATAAAAATTATGAAAATGATTTTTTATATAATCCAAATATAATCAATAATAAGACAAATGTATATAATTATAATAATCTATATGATTATAATTTTATTCCCTCAAATATAAAATTCAATTTTTTAAATGAAATAAATATAATACCAACAAACTTATCTGTTGGTAATGATGAATTTTTATATAGAACACAATTACCATCATTTACAAGTTTGTCAAATAGAATAAAAATTGCTAAAGAATATAATAAGACTTATATGTATAAAAAGTATTATAAGATACAAAATGATAATTTCCTTTTATATAAAATTAATCGTAATATAACTGAATCCAAAGAAATAGGATCTATTTCTGTTAATAATTTTTATAAAATTAAAGAAATCAAACTTGATAATAATAATATAAACCAATCTATTGTATATTCTAGAAATGATTTTGGACTTTTCATTTTTCTTATACAATATACAGAAAATGATTTTTTTAGTAATATGTATGAGGATAGTATATCAAATCCAAAAGACAAAAAAGATCGAATAGAAAATTATAAATTAAATAAAACAAATAGAACATATTATCCTTCAAATGGTTATTCAAATGGTTATTCAAATGTTTATTCAAATGATTATTCGATTGACCATCAGAATGAACAAAATTATTTTAAAATCTTAAATTATAAAATCCAAATAACAAAAGATATACTACTATTTGATAGATTATATCAAATATGTCCAAGTCCATTTACATTTGGAAAATGTTTATTTATAGGTAATCATAATAGCTTATATTCTTACGATGTACAAACAAATGTTATAGAAATATCTGATGTAAACAACAATTCGTCATTCTTTAAACAAAATGATACTTTTATATGTATGTGTCATTTACAAGATGATAATACAATTTTGTTTGGAGCTCGAAATCTTTATATTTATGATCGAAGAGAAAATCAAATGGCCAAATTTAATACAAGTAATTATTTTGCTAAGAAAACAACCAAAAAAAGAACTACCAAAAATGTATCGGAACAATTTGGTAATATCTTAACTGAACGTAATATTAATTCAAATAATCTTTATAATGAAAATATGAGCCGTTCTCATTTTAATCATGGATATACAGCCTTACAAAAAAATCCAGATTTCCCATTTATAATCGCGGCAGTCAATGCATCATTTAATGTTATCGAATTATGGGATACTAGAAATCAATATGAACCATTATTTATATTCCCATTAAATATTTCGGAATTTACTTACACATATTTTAGACATATTGAATGGATTAGAATTTCTCCAAATGTTTATGATTATGATAAAAAAAATTGCTATAATCTAGCCGCATTCTCCTATTATGAACATCAGGTGTACATCAGAAAAATTGTCATCTATGATGATTTTACAAACTACAAAGATTTAGGCATACAAACGTATACTAATAAGCATTCACAATTTATGTACAACTATCTTTTTAAAAATCATAATAAACACAGCGAAGTGGATTTTTATGATGCTATAAAAGATACATCGGGTATTCAGGATAAAGGAGAAACAAAAGAATACAAGAAGAAAATGAGAAAAAAAAAAAAAAATTCAGAACAAGTGGGGGAAACTAACAAAATGGAGGGAACTAGCCAAATGGTGGAAACTAGCCAAATGGTGGAAACTAGCCAAATGGGAGAAACTAGCCAAATGGGAGAAACTAGCCAAATGGTGGAAACTAGCCAAATGGTGGAAACTAGCCAAATGGGAGAAACTAGCCAAATGGGAGAAATTTTTCCAAATGGAAAAGTTCCATTAACTTCCGAAATACACGTTCCCAAATACGTGGAGGAAAAGAGGTCCACCTTTAACAAAACCAATGGTGTAATAAAAAAAAATACTATTGTTGTATCTCAAAAAAGGAATAAAAAAGATAATGTTAATTATAAACGTTTAAGAGCAAAAGAGATGAAAAAAAGAAATGACATTTGTTATAACCACTTGTTTAGTTATCGAAGTGTAAAGATTCATATTGATGATTCAATAATAATGGATGCATCTAAATTTACAACATTACAGAAGAATAAAAGGAGTTGTATAAAATTAAATAATAATGATAAAAAGTATAATTTTATAAATTCGAATATGTACAATATGTTTTTTGGATTATATGGTATGCAGTTTGTTGAGTTTACTATTCCTGTATTTTATTGTTCCAAAGAAAAGAAAAAAAAAATAGTAGAATGTGCCCATGAACAGGATAAAACAAAAGACATATTTTTAGAAAAACACTATTATTTTGATGAAAAAAAAACAAAAACGTATGAATATTTTATTAAAAGAAAGAAAGAATCCAAGGTGTGTTCAAGACAAGAAGTGGAAGGTATTAAATTGGATTATGTGCAGTTTGTTTTGTATGTAAATTCGTCAGGTCAAATATTTTGTATGCCTCTTAATCTCAATATAAAAAAAATAAAGGAAGAGCACATTAAAGAATGGATACCTATAAATAAATTATATATTACTAATACTTATGTAAATGAAGATATGCAAAAACTATCTGAACAATTTATTGATATTATTGAAAATAAAAATATTAAAAAGGAGTCTTATGGTCTTTTAAATAAAAATGAAGCTATATCGAATGAATCTAATAATAAAAAGCTAGATGAGGAAGAAGAGGTTATACGAAATATGGAAAATTATGTAGATAAGGAAACAGAATTGTTTAATAAGAATAAATCTAATATTAATGTTCAAAATGAAGATAGTCAACCGTTTTATAATAATGAAAATGAATCGGAGCATACAAATTCGTTTGAATATGGAGATCAGTTTTTATTAAATATGAATGAAAATATGGATAAATTGAATAACATGTATGTTCAAGAAAATGATGATGATAATATTAATAATGAAAATGTTTATAATGACGATAATATATATAATGACGATAATATATATAATGAAGATAATATATATAATGATAACAATAATAATAATACTTATAGTAATAATAATAATAATAATACTTATAGTAATAATAATAATAATAATAATAATAATAATACTTATAGTAATAATAATAATAATAATACTTATAGTAATAATCAATATGATAATATTATTGATGATGAAAATAAAAGTTCACGTAACATTTTTAATTATGAAGAAAAAGAACATAAAAATGAAAACATCAACAATGTTATTAAAGACGCGGAAAAAACATTTGCTTTAACAAAAGATAATTGCTATGTTTTAAAAGATTTGTATTCTTCATATTGTAATGTAACAAATGAATTTTTATCTGATATGTTTAATTTTTTATATAGGGATAAAGTTCTTATATTACAAAAAAATAGAAATTCCATAAAAATATTTAAATATGACAGGAATGTGAAAGATGAAGAAAATATTTTTTTGAAAATAAAAAATTGCCTAAACATAGAAAAAGAATCTGGAGAAATAAAAAATAAGAATGCTATAATAATAGCACCCAAAAAAAAAAATATATCAAAAGTTCAAGGTGAAGATAATAATGTAGGGGAGGCATATAAAGATAAGTTAATTTCAGATAATGATATGGCAAAAAATAATGTGGAAAATAATGATATGGCAAATAATAATATGGAAAATAAT
>NC_004318.2:712500-722500 GCF_000002765.6 Plasmodium falciparum 3D7 | reverse complement strand
ATAATAATAAGTGTTTTTCATAAATATTTATGAACGTACAGGTAGTTTTATTATTATTTTATTATTTTTTATTTTATTTTTTTTTTTATTTATTTTATTTTATTTTTTTTTTTTTTTTTTTGATAGCTAAACGTACCTATAATAAACTCTACATTGTTTCCTCCACAACTTATATAGTTCTTCTTTCACCTATAAAGGAGGAATTCAATAAATATGATTACGTCTATATATAAACATGAACATAAATATATGTACAGCCAAAATATGTATATACAGCCTTTATGCAGGGGAAAAGAAAAAAAAAAAAAAAAAAAAAAAAAAAAAAAAAAAAAAATACAAAAAATACAAAATGGCTAGTTGCACACACATTGAAATATAAATAATTTCAATGTATATACAAATAAAACAACATGATATATTCACAAATATGTAAAATATATATACATGCAAATATTATCTTTTTTATTTTATTATTTTTTCATTATTCTTTTCTTACGTAATCTTGGAAGACGTCACTGGCCATGCAATTCATATTTTTGTTGATCAAATTTCCTATGTAATCATTTTTTATCCTCTTTTTTATTTTTATTCGCACTTGTTTACATAAATCAGAAGATTCGAAATATTCCATTGAATTTAAACAACTGCTGTTATCATTTTTCTTCTCTCTTTTCCTAAGGCCTGTAACCTTTTCCTCATTATCTGTATATGCAGGAGCAGGATGAGGTAATACATCAGCTAACATTAAAGTTTCGATCATTCTAGTAATTTGCTTGTGTGTTTCTTTACAAACTGTCATAAACTTCCTCTTATCTAATTCCACATTTTCCTTTTGAATATTTTTTGTTGTTAAATATTCTTGTGGATATAAAACACTCGGTGATAAAATATTTAAATCAATGCACATTTTTATTGTAATGATATCTCTTAATTGAGTGAATGAAACTGCTGGATCTTCAACCGTTATTTCTCTAATATTTGTATTAACAATTGATAAATGATAAATCTTTTCTAAAACCTGCATACCTAACCCTTTACATTGCATGGGAGGGAAAATCAAAAATTGAGATATTCTATTTCTATCAAATTGAAATGTAAAAAACGTATAAGTTGTTGCTAAACCAAATAAATAAAAATAATAACAATACTCACTACTTTCGTCATTCTGTTCTTCTTTCTTACTATTAAAACGTTCTATTACATTTGTCTTTGAAGCACTTTCTCTCTTCCACTTTTCGATGGAATTAACTTTATCTTTATCTTCTTTTTGTTCATCTAAAATATTATTATTATTATTATTACGATTATTATCTTCTTTTTCCTTAAGCAAATCTGCATATAAATAAACAACATCATGATCATTATGAAAAGAATAATAATCTTCTTCATTTTTATTATTTACGTTATTGAGGGTATCAAATATTGCCTGTTTAACTAGATCATTGGTAATTACATATTCTTTTGGAAAACACGCTACATCTGTTTGTGTAACATTATTATTATTATTATTATCACTACCATTACAGCCACTACTACTTATATTATTTTTTTTATTATTGCTATTACTATTACTACTACTTTTGTTACTATTCACAGTATTTTCTCTCTTTTTTCCCTCTTTTTCTTCTCCCTCAGATATCTCTATCACTTCAACATCATCTTTTATTTCTACTATTTCAATATTATTGTCATTTCGTTCATCTTCATGTCCTTGACCTTTGTTTCTTTTCTTGTTTTCATTTACCTCCTGACCATTAGTTAACAAACATCTTTTACCAGTACTCTTTTTTTTTTCCTCATTTCCATCTTCATATTCATCTTCTACTACTATAACTTCGTCCGTTTGTTTTTCTTTTTTGTGTACATTCAATGTGCCTTCGCTTAATTCTTTATCATTTTGCACATCGCTTTGATTGTTTTTTGAACCATTCGACTTGCTTTTTATGCTGGTCACTTTTGATACATTGGAAATATTAGTAACGGTTGATATATTCGTGACTGTTGATGCATTTTTTTTTTCACTTAATTTATTTGCTACTTCTAATGAACCCCCTTCAACCTTACAACCATTCATAGTTTCTTCCTTAACATCCTTTTTTTGAACATTCGTAGTAGGTGATGAACGGCTTTTAAACAATTCAGCGTTTAAATTATCAATAAAATTATTTTTTGCAAATGGCTTGCTCTTATCATGTTTAAATATAATATATGGTAATATTACACTCCATCTATAATCATATTCAATGTTTGATGCACTTTCAATAAACCAATGATAAAACCATTCAACTCTTCTATGTAAAATTTCAAAATTATCTTTAACGGTATAATCATATCTATTATGATAATTTTCACTTATCAATTTTCTTAACCTTTCTTCTTCATCAATTTCTTCTTCTACATCATCCTCATCATACTCATCATACTCATCATCATCTTCTTCTTCTTCTTCTTCTTCTTTTTCTCTTTCTCCTTCTTTGTTGTATTCTTTTCCTCCTTTCTGATCATTAATAGAACATTTATCTGAAGCTTCTCCTCCTTCTATAGTCTGTTTAGGTTTTCCTTCGTTTTCTCCTCCTTCTACATTTTTTTTTTTTCTTCGTCTTTTTCTTTTTTTCTTCTTCTTTTGATTTTTTCGTTCATCTAATACTTTTAAATAATCTTTGTACATTTGAGACATATCCTTTTCTGTAACATTTCTTGTATACAAACTTTTTACAACTTTATTTTCTTCCCCTGAATTATTGCCATCAGCATCATTTTTAATTAATGCTTCTCTTTTCTTTTTACGTCTTCTTCTTTTTCCTTTGGTCCATACGTTTAGGGCATTGTTACGAGCATTAATACTGCTGCAGGAGTTTTTGGAATCTGAATATTTTCTCGTACCCACCTTATTCTTTTCAGAAACGACATTATCATTATCATTATCATTATTGTTATCATTATTGTTATCATTATTGTTATCATTATTGTTATTATTATTATCATCTATATTTTCATTATTCTTATTATTATCATTATTATTATTCACATTTTCATTATTATTCATAATTTCATTGTTATCCAAAATTTCGTGGTTGTCTTTATTACCTATATTTTCATTTGTATTGCTTTCATTTAAATTACTATCATTTACATTATTTTCCATATTATCAACTGTACTTTTTTTCCTCCTCCTTCGTCTACCATTACCAGGAACCACCTTCTTTGTATTATCCTCAATATCCTCTTTACTTTTACTAAGACTATCACTTGTATTTCTCCTAACAATACTACTTTTTCTAGACTCTGATTTGGTATGTATACTATTCGTCCTACTTCTTGAACCTCTCTTTTCGCTTCTAATCAAAATATTATTAACAGCTGCTTTCCTTTTATTCACAGTTCTATCCCATTCCAAAACATCAGTAGGTACTAAGCTTCCCGATGTATTTTCATGACTAGCTTTTGCATTATTTGGACTATTTTCATCACATATCTGTTCATTTTCTGCGTTTACAGTTTCTCTTTTTATATTTTTTATGTCACTACTACTATCAAATTTAAAATATTCAGAAGAAAATCCACATTTGCGTATTTGTAAAATTATATCTTTACTAATATGTTTCTCATAAATAATATACCCCGGAGGCTTATACATTGCATTCCTCACTAGTTCCTCATAACTATTCTTTTTAACTAATTTTTTATCATTTCGATTTAATATACTTAAAAATTTATCTTCACTTTCTATAAAGCCACCTGGATAAGGAGTGGTGATATATAAACTTTGTAAAAGCATTAACATGATATAATTTGAATTTTCATATTGGTCACATATGGACCCATTCAATTTCATGAACACTTCATAATTGTCGCACGTATAATAAAATTCTATATTCAAATTTTCAAATCCAATTACCTATAATAAAATTATGTATACATATATATATATATATATATATATATATTATATGTATATATCTACATATGTATAAACCTATGTACGTTCATATATTTATTTATTCGTATTACCTGTTCACTGTCACTAAAAAAATGATGAGTAAATAATGGTTTGAAAGTATATGTTTTATTAATATAATCAGAACTCGATATACATGGATGAAATGTTATTGTATTAACAGCACTAAGTTTAGGTACACATGTGTATGTATTTATGGATGGAAAAAAATTAAAAGATAAATTCTGTAAATCACTTGCATATGTTTTTATACAATTATAATATTCTCGATTTAGTTCAACTTTTTTAATTTCACCTGTGGTCTGTTCTACATTTAATTTGTTTGCATTTTTCGTTCTCATTTTTAAATCCAATTTTGATAATATATTATAAATATATGAAATGATTTAATAATACATAATTTCTTCAAACTATAAATAGATTTGTTTATTTTTTAAAGACATTAGTACAATTCTGTCAGAATAATACAATGTATCTTTTTATTTGTAAAATGAAATAATATATATGAGCAAATAAACGTTGTATAGTTTAATATATGTGCACATAAATATTATTACATATATATATATATATATATATATGAATATAAATTTGTGATGTATTATTTAAACAATTTATACATATTTGACAAAGTATTATAAAATTAAAATAACATAAGCAAAGTTATTATGTACACATATATATATATATATATATATATATATATATATATATATATATATATGATATTTATATTATTTATATATGACACCTGGTGTTTATCTATTTATTTATTTATTCATGTATTCATTTTAATATTATACTTGTTAAATCAAATCTGTTGAACAAAAAAATATTCTGGTTTAAATAAATATAAATTTTTAAATAATGTTTTATTAGGATAATGAATATTTAATATTATACATAAAAGTATTATCAATATAAAGCACATATATATATATATATATATATTAAATAAATGGTTGAAGCAAAATGTTATTATACAACTTTTTTAATGTCCAATAAAATATGAGCATATAAAATTAGATTTTTAATATATATACCAATTGATATAAACAAATAAGCATATATCAATACATCAAAAAAAAGAATAATAAAATAAATAATACCAAAAAAAAAAAAAAAAAAAAAAAAAAAAAAAGTATATAATAAATAAATATATATATATACATAATTTGTATAAATATGAATATATTTTATTATATATATAATAAAAAATATATAATTACATATACAATGAATAATAAAGTGTTAATGCTTTTTACCTTGAAAGTATGAATTAAAAAAAATAAAAATTACAAAAATTTATGCAATATATATTATATATATAATAAAATAATGAAAATGAAAATGATATTTAATAATGTATATAAAAAAAAAAAAAAAAAATGAATTTGAATTTATATATATTGTTCTGTTTTGTTTTTTTGTTTATATATATATAATATATTATATTATATAAATAAATATATATATATATATATATATATAAATATTATATATATAATATAATATTATATATATTCTTTCATAGTAACACTACCAAGCAAATAAGCATACAATTACAAAATATTATGTAAAATTTTTTTTTTTTTAATTTTACATTATTTAAAAATATGTAATTATATATTTATTTATATTATTTGATACACAAAAAACAATTTGTATTTATACGGGTATCCAATTATTTGGAACAAAAAATATTTACAACTATTGATATTAATTTATTTGAATATAATTAAAACAATTTATATAATGTTATATGAACTTATATACACACCATTTTTGTAAATCTCCAAATATTTTATTTGTGTGTAACTTTTTTTTTTTTTTTTTTTTTATATATGAACAGGTCAGGTAAAAAATGTTGAAAAAAAAAAATACATTAGAAAAATTATGCCATTTGGCTAGATTACAACAATTTTATTATTAAACGTTCATATTTTTACATTAAAAAGAAAATAAACATATATAATATATATATATATATATGTAATACCATCATAAGAACAACAATAATATTATATTATATTTATTATTTTATCATTTAAGGAGAGTGAGAGAGGAAAAAAAAAAATGATGTGTAATAAATAATTTATTATGGAACGTAAAATATTTATCTCCTTTGTTCTGAATATAATATGACAAAAAATGTTTATATTTATAATACTTATTTTATGTCCTATTTTAAAACGGTAAAAAATAAATATTATGATTATAATCTTTTATGATGATGCCATTTCTCATAAAAAAATAAAATGTATTTCCTATATTTCAAACCTATTATATATAGTGAAATTAAAACTTCTTTTTTATTTTTGTTTTTATTTTATTTATTATTTTTTTTTTTTTGTGAGTAAATAAAAAAAGGATTTATATGAATAAATTAAATTATTCATTATATATATATATATATATATATATATATATATATATATATACATTTAAATATTGCCATAAATTTTATTCTCTCTTTTTTTTTTTTTACTCTCTTTACCATTCTTAAAATGAATATATATATATATATATATATATAAATTCAAACAAAGAATAAAATGAAATAAATAATAGTGCCATATATATATATATATATATATATATATATATATATATTCTATTCTTTTTTATTTCATATTTATCATTTTATAATTCCATTTTTTGAAATGTTGTTTTTTTAAAAATCTTTTTTTTTTTTTTTTTTTTTTTTGTGTGTGGTGTGAGTTTAATTTTGTGGGTTTGTTTTGTCATTATATATTCCTACTTTTTGAATAGCTTATACATTTTTAAAAAATTAAGCTGGAAGAGAAATTTTTTTTATCTTCAATAATATGTATATATATAAATATATATATATATATGTATATATATATGCAGTGAATGAATTATTTGAAATGTATGATGATTCATATTAATAAACCTTTAAAAGGGAGAGTTAATAATCTGAATTCTAACATACTACATTATATTATATTATATTATATTATATTGTTTTGTTTTATTTTATTTTATTTTATTTTGTTTTTTAATTAATATTTAAAGAGAAAGAAAAAAAAATGACGCTATCGAGTTCCGAGTCAAGTATTTTTAGTGAAACAGACGACGATAGTTACAAGGAAGAAGACTACACTTATAATAGAGACGAAAATATAAAGAACATAAAAATTTATAATAAAATAATAATAAAATTATTTTTAAAAAATCGAAAATATTATGAACAAATAAAAAGGATTGCATTAGGATATATAAGTAAAATAGAAGATATTGAATTTTGTAATGTACAAAACAATGAACAGGACAGAAACGAGCATATATATAATTTTTATTTTGATGCCCATGATGCTATTGAATATGGAGAGAATAAATTAATATATTACTTGCAAAACAGTTATCACAAGTTTATGGATGTGATAAACAATTATTCGATTCCACTTTTTTTTCGGATTATCTTTCTTAGTTGTTACTTTGAATTCTTGAATAACGAAGAAAATGAAAAAAAAAATAATGATGACAATAAAAATAATGATGACAATAAAAATAATGATGACAATAAAAATAATGGTGACAATAAAAATAATGGTGACAATAAAAATAATGGTGACAATAAAAATTATGGTGACAATAAAAATTATGATGACAATAAAAATTATGGTGACAATAAAAATTATGATGACAATAAAAATTATGGTGACAATAAAAATTATGATGACAATAAAAATTATGATGACAATAAAAATTATGATAATAATGACAATGATATTTGTAATGACAACGAAAGAAAGCAAGGGGAGGAAGAAAATAATAAAGATAATAATTATTATTTGGATAGTAATATTTTACATTTTCATAATGTTACTACATCTCCTTCTAATTGTCTTAAGGAAGATTTTGAATTATTTAGAACAAACGAAAATGATATGTATGAAAAAGAAAATGAACATTTATGGCAGGATAAGAATGAGGAATATAATAATATACACAATGAAAAATATATTAATGATAAAAATAGTATAAATAATGATGACACAAAAAAAAAAAAAAAAAAAACATTAGACCAAGTAGGAAAAGGTAGGGTTAAAGAAAATGATATGGATTATTTTTTTAATAATTTTATAGAATATGATTTTTGTAAAGACAACGATGTTATGGAGCAAATCGATTTATATAGTTCATGTCTGATTAAAGGTATTTTATTTTCTTATATGAAATATACGTTTTTAAAAAAAGAAGAAATAAAATTAAAAATAAATAATTGTTTGAAAATGATTTTTGTTCGACATAATATAAAGATTAAATGCCGACTAATTAATATACCTTACCTGCATGATATTCATATAAATAATATACAAGAAATTGAGAATAAGCACATTGGGAAATTTATAAGTACGGAGGGTATTATAACAAGAGTTGGGGAGAAGAAAATATTGGAAGAAAGTAAAAAATACAGGTGTATGAGATGTGACTATGTAATTAAAAAGAACGCTGCTCCTGAGTTATATTATAATACGGAAACTTTTTTTCGATGTCCTAATATTATTGTAAATACGAAAAAAATGTCATCTGACATTTTGTATGATATAAATGATAAAATAACGAAAGAGTTTATCACAAAAAAAATGGATAAGAATAAAAAGAAAGATGATAGTGTCGATCATAATTTTGAGGATGATAATGATAATAACCATTATAACAATCCTCTTTATAGTAATAGAACTAATCAAAATGAGAAAGGTATATATGTTAAAAAAAGATGCAACAGTACCAATTTCGAATTTATTGAGAATGAAATTAAGAGGGTTGATTATCAAGAAATAAAAATAAAAGAAACGAGTAAGTCGAATATTCCGTATTCAATAACGGTTGTACTTTTAGAAAATTTAGCTGGAAAATATCACCCAGGAAAAAATGTTATTATCAATGGTATTGTTTTGAGAAGATGGAAGAGGTTGTATAAAGATATAAGATGTGATTCTGAATTATTTATTGAGGCCAATTATATAGAAATAAAGGAATTAGAGCAGATTAAAATAAAAGAAATATCCTTGGATGATGATTTTTCTAAATATATTAATTCTATCGTGAGCAAGGCGTGTTTACGTGACCAACAAAGTGTGTTTTGTGGGGAAGAGGAATTTATGGAAAATGCATCATGTGGTGGAAATGATAATTTGTGCGAGCAGATGGAATATGACATATGTAGTAATAAGAGGGGCAATATAAATGTTGATGATATAAATGTTGATAATATAAATGGTGATAATATAAATGTTGATAATATAAATGGTGATAATATAAATGGTGATAATATAAATGGTGATAATATAAATGGTGATAATATAAATGGTGATAATATAAATGTTGATAATATAAATGGTAATAATATAAATGTTGGTGATAAACAAATTTGTGATAGTAGGGGGGACGATTCTCCCATTTTGAAAGACATAAATACAGTTCCCCAAGATAACCAATGTTATCCTATAAACACAAGATTAATTCCCCAAAATAAGAGGAGAAAAGATGAACATATAAATAGACAAGTCAATCATATAAGTTTTACACATTTAAATAGTGTAGATAAAAGAGAAAATGTTTTTGAAAAATATTGGTTTTTCTTCGAAAATAATAAAATAGAAGGGAAAAAATATATTTGTGAAAGCATATGTCCAAATTTGTATAATTGCAAATTGTCTAAATTATCGATATTACTTGTTTTAATAGGTGGGAACAAGATAAATAATGAGTATGAATCTTTTTATCACGAAAATAATAAGTGGATTAAATATTTTAGTAAAAATTATAAGAAGAGTAAAAAGAAAAGTAGTATAGGAAATGTTGTAAGGGATAATTTAAATGTGAATGAAGAGAATGAAATGGTAGAGGATTCTTATGAGGAGGATTCTTTAGAAGAAATGGGTGAAAGAATAAGAAAAAAAACAAGGAAAGGAAATAAAAATGAAGTAAAAAAAAATGACATATACCAAAAAGAAAATAATATATACAATTTATATAAAACAAACGATATATCTAATATACAATATGATG
>NC_004318.2:690000-697500 GCF_000002765.6 Plasmodium falciparum 3D7 | reverse complement strand
TATTATTTATTTATATATGTTTTTATCTTTTTTTTTTTTTTTTTTTTTTTTTTTTTTTTTTCTTTTTTTTCATATCATTTTTATAATATTTAAAAAAAGATATATTAATGATGAACATATAAGAATATCATTTTATGGGACCCACAAATATATATATATAATATATATTTATGTTTGTATTCCTGTGTGTGCATATTTTTATATGTTTGTTTTTAAATTATATAGACTTTTCTATTTTTCCTAATAAAGAAATATTTTTATTTTTTTAAAATTGATCCAATAATAAATAAAAAAGAATATACACACATAAATATAAAATATATATATATATATATATATATATATATATATATATTTATTTATTTATTTATTTATTCATGTAAACGGCCTTGTATATTCAATATGTTTACATTCTTATGGTAACTATTAAAAATTAAGTTTTTCTTTTTCTTTTTCTTTTTCTTTTTCATTTTCTTTTTTCATTCCCTCCTCTTTTGCCTTTTTATATTTCGGTCCACTCTTACTAGCCATTACAATTTCTTATTGATATGATATACAAAGGAAGACATATATATATATATATATATATATATATATATATTTTTAAAAATTTATGCTTTTATTTATTAAAATATCAAGGGTTTATTCAGTTGCGTAAGTTTTATTTTAATACAAAAAAAAAAAAAAAAAAAAAAAAAAAAAAAAGAATTGAGCAGGGTTTAGACAAATTCAAAATGTTAAACAAATAATAATAAATATTTTTCAAATTAACAAAAAAAAAAAATAATAAACAAATAAACAAAATGATGTGATTTAAATAAAAATATATTTTAATTATAAAAAAAAATGTTCAACTGATGTATGATATGATATGATATGATATGATATGAAAGTGAATATATAAATATAAACATAAATATAAATATAAATATATATATCTTATATATATATATATATATGTTACGTTTTATTCACAACAAAAATTGAGCATGCACTGAAAAAGATGAGTAGAGTTCCAGAAGACAGAACTATACTTTTTATTTCTGATATTAAAAAAGAAAAGAATTAATTTATCTATAAGAAAAAATACCTCTTGACTTTTATATTCAATTTGTTTTTTATTTAAAAAGTTTAAAGAATTATTAAGATACCATTGAAATCCTTTTGATGAATAAGATATAATAAGATAACAGACATTATGGATATCATAATATTGATTTATATTTTTTGTATGTGTATTTGTTTTATTACTTTTTTTCTGAACATATTTTTTATAAAAATCTTTTTTATTAGTATACTCAGAATTATTAATATTTTCTTCAGTCTGATTAATATATTGATTATTATTTAATATATCATTACAATTATTTTTGTTGTCTATAATATTAATGTCACTTTTATATTCATTTTTTAATTTCCCTCTTTGTACTTGTAATATAATAATTATACCTTTATCATTTTTTACAAATTCATTATTACTTAAAGGTAATATATTTTCTCCATTTATTTTATTTTGTAATATGTCTAAATTATGATAACTATACACGTTCGATATAAAAATATCTTGTTCTCTTTCTTGATCTCTTAAAATTTTTGCAATGAAATTTTCTGAATATAAATAGAGATATTCGCATTTGAGCGGAAGTCTATATTCATATTTCAAATAAAATAAAATGAACATAAGTTCATAATCTTTAAGGAATATGTTTTTAAAATTGTGTTCATTCTTTTCTACAAAATTGTAATAGTTATCATTATAATGTTCAGATGGTTCTTCATTATGATCATTATAATGTTGATATGGTTGTTCATTCTGATCATTATAATGTTGATATGGTTCTTCATTTTGATCATTATAATGTTGATATGGTTCTTCATTCTGATCATTTTGTTCATTTTGACCATTTTGATTATTTTCATAGTGATCACATTTTTGATAAATATGATAATTTACATCGTTTAATTGTTTTTCTTCCATTTGATAAGAACGTTCCATTTCGTATATATCTTGCATATATGCAACATCTATATTTTCTATGTTTTCATTTTTTTCTTTTTGATGTTTTGAAAAAAGGAGAGAATATATAAGTTCATGAAATAAGTGAATAGAATTATAGAAATATTTATGATAAGTTCTTAATATTCTTTTTTCATTTAAAATAGAAAAGAGTCTAATTAATTGTTCACTTATATTTGTTGTGTGTCCTATAGAATTCATTTTTTTATTTTTATACTTCACCAATTTTATAATATTCATGTTTTTAAATACTGGTATGTTTTGTAGAAGTGTAAAAAATATATTTTTCGTATTATATTCAAATAATATATATATATATTTATTAGGTGTTTTTTTATTATGTATTAATAATTTTTTCTGATACATTTCAAATGTATCATTGGTATATAATTTTTTTTTATAAGAACTGAAAATAATAGATTTCTGTTTCTTCAGATCATTTGTTATAAAGTTATTTTGTTTTATATCTTTTTTTTTTTCTCCTTCACTTGAAATAAAACCATCATTCGCATGTATATTCGTATGTATATTCGTATGTATATTCGTATGTATATTCGTATGTATATTCATATGTATATTCGTATGTATATTCATATTTACATTCATATTTATATCATCCTTCGATGTAATAATATTATTTATTTGTTCTGATTTATATTTAGAATTGTCCAAATATAAAAGATTAAGATTATTTTGATGATAATTTTTTCTTTTTTTTCTAATTTTGATGATGAGGAAAACGTCACACATAATATCTTGTACTTCTACATTTATGTGTTTAAAATCATATAAAACATTTTGAGCGTATAAAAGATAAAAATTATCTATATGTGTATTTATATTATGTTCTTTTAATAAATTAAAAAATTCTTTCATATAAATAATTTGAAATTTTTTATTAAAGTAAGAATCGAAATTATATGGATTAATATGATGATATATATTATGTATATAATTATTATTTGAAATAGAATAAATATAATTAGAATTTTTTTTTTTTTTTTGTATACTAAGAAAATTATAATTATCACCTTCTTCACTTGTTGAATAATTTTTTATATTATCAAAACTTTTATGTATATTCATTATATGATTAATTATATGTTTTTCATAATTTTTTATATTTGTTATTTCTTTACATTTATAACATCGAATTTTTATATTTTCATATTCGGAACCTAGAGTACTGTTTTCTACGTTCTCTAATTTTTTATCTTTTATAAAATTTCGACACAAAGGACAATAATCAAATTTAAGCAAAACTTTCTCTATACATTCTCGACAAAAAATATGACCACATTTTGTTTTTACTGGTTTAAATAATATTAACATACATATAGGACATCGGAAATTTTCATAATTCTTTTTTTTTTCAATAATAACAACAAATCTTTTATTTTCATCAATAGTTTCAAAAGGTATTATTTTATTCATTAATTTATCAAATCGTTTCTTTATGTTCATTCGAATAGACTTAAGATAACTCTCATCTAACCTCATGTCGCTAAGAGTGTTTGTTAAACTATGCCTTGCTCTGTTCAGGTTATTCTGAACATTTCCAAAAAAGTATCCAGCCATAATAAAAATAAAAATCAAATAATGAAAAATGGTTCTGAATACTTACAAACAAATGATTAAATAAATATGTAAATATGGGTGCTTTAAAATATATTCATTCGTATATAAAATGGAAAAAAAAAAAAAAATATATATATATATATATTATAAACATATAAACATTTACAAATATATATATATATATATATATTACAAATTATGGGTACAAAAACAAGAAACCAATTTTAATTTATTTATGCACACATATATAATTACACATATGTGAACAATTGTAGAAGTATAATTCATTCAAATATTATATATATATTTATAATACACATTACACTCAATGATTTTAAAAAAAAAAAAAAAAAAAAACAATACATAAAAAAAAAATATATATATATATATATTATTTATTATTCTATGATGGTTCGGTTCATATAAAATTGTAGAAATTTACAAAATATATATATATTACACACTATATATTTATTTATTCATACATTTTAAAATTCAAATTTAATTTCTAAAAAATATATTCTTTTATATGGTAATACTGGTGTAAAATTGAATAAATGAATAAACAAATATATAAAAATATATTATATACATATATATTATTTATATATATATATATATATATATATTTTTTTTTTTTTTTTTTTTTTTTTTTTTTTTTTTTGTTCCGTTACCTTATATTTATATTATGAGCTCATATATAAATCATATATATATATTATATTTATAGGGAGAAAAAAAAAATAATAATAATATTTAAAAAAAAAAAGAAAAAATTAAATAATAATAAAACTTAAATATAATGTCATATATATATTATAAAAGAAAATTTCCATTTTTTCATTTCTTATATATTATAAATTTCTAATTTTTTTTTTTTTTTTCTTTTTCCCCCTCTCTCCAAAATATATGTAAATAATGGCTTTTAAGTTTTAAGTTTTAGGGTTTATATTTTTAATAAGAATTTTTTTTTTTTTTTTTTTTTTTTTTTTTTTTTTTTTTGTTATAAAGTTCTTTTTTTTTTATATTTATTTTTTTATAATAATGTATAATTGTTTTTTATTTATTGTATAAATTTAATTTTTTGCCTTTGCTTTTTTTCTTTTTTTTTTGGGGTGTGTGGATCCTTGTTTAAATTTTATATGACACAATAGAACTTTTTTCGAATTGACGTGATTTATTCTTAACGTTATTTGTTTTTATATTAACACCACACATATATATATAATATTTATGTATTTATTTGTATTTTTTTTTTTTTTTTTTTTTTTTTTTTTGTATATAAATAATATATATATTTATATAAAATAAATAATTATATAATATTTATAATATATTTGTTTATGTTTTCATTTTGAAAGTGATGAGAAAAAAGAAATTAATAATAAAATGCGTTTACTGAAATATGGAAGAGAACTAATTGTTTTGTTATATGTTATTCAAATATTTGTCATCAAAAGTAAAAAGATTTTTTCGTCAGATAAACAATGTCCACACAAAATATATCCTCCTATAAATAAGGAGTTATTTAATATAAAGAATAATGGATATAGATTTTTGAGAAAAGTTAATTTTCTTTTTTTTAAAGGGAAAAAAAATGATTATGAAATGAAGAATTTAGAAAATGTCCCTTTGTTTGCTGTTACTAATGAATTTGATGAAATAATATTGTCCTTTCATTTTAATAATAACAATAATAACAATAATAATAATAATACTTTATATAATAATGAAAAAGAATTTTTCGATAAACATATTAAATTATCTAATGAAGAAAATAAGTTATTATTTCCTATGGTTTTATATAATGATGAATATAGATCACAAATTAATGTAAATGAAATTTATGACCCTACTAATTCGGTTGCTATATTTTTTTTCGATTTAAAAACTGCTGAAGCTTATAGAGATGATATTTTATATTTATATAATAAAAATTTAAAAGAAGAGAAAAAAACAAACACACCCTTCTTTGGTTCCAAAATTATGTTAACCAATTTAAGTTATTTTATGAAAATTAAAAACAAATATAAATCAAAAATTAATTTTATATTAATTCCTAATTATGAACAACTACAAAATGTTCTTAAAAATAAAAAAGTTTTTTATGGTACACCTATATATTATATTAATAAAATAAAATTGCGCAAATCCATATTAAAAAAAAAATTTTTCCACTTTTTTTATAACGACTTAGAAAAAAAAAAAAAGGTTCAATTATATCCTAATGTGTATTTAACTTACACAATTGAAGTCACAAAAGATGAAAAAAAAAATAAATTAAATGAAAAAGAAGGAAATCATATGAAAAATAATCGAAATAATGATAACAATGATAACAATGATAACAATGATAACAATGATAATAATGATAATGAAGAAACGTTAATTATACAAATCGAAACTAAAGATCAAAAAAAATATATACCCATTTTTTTTTCGTATGAACAAGCTAGCCAATTTTATAATATTTTTTTAAAACATTTCCAAAATAATTTTACAGAATATTGCCTTCCAAAACCTAATATAATTTTAAACTCATTTGAAAATCTTATTACTGCATTAAAATATTCTAATTATAAAAAACTTACAAATTTTCATAATATCTTTTTTATGCCAACTAATGTTTCATATGATGAAGATGTGTATGATCCAAAGAAAAACTATTTTACTTTTTGTATGAAAAAAATATTTCAAAAAATAAATTATGACTTGTTCAGGTCATTTCGAAAAAATTTAAATTACTTGATATCTGATTATATATATGAAAAATGATATGGAGTTATATTTAAAAAAACGTTTGTTATATGGGCTGTGGCCCTACATTCTCCATACAAAAATATATACCTATATATATATATATATATATATATATTTATACATTTATATATTTATAATTTTATAATTTCATTTTTTGAATTTTAAAGTTTTAATTTTTAATATATATATTTATAAGTTAAAAAGTATAAATATCTTTTTTTTTTCTTTCTTTCTTTTTTTTTTTATGTTTTGTTTTTAATAATTTTTAATATATAATTTATTTTTTTTTTCCCCTCTTACAACTTCAAATATGAACCTACAATAATATGTATATTTCATATTTATTTCTAAGTTACACAAACTGGGCATAAAAAATAAAACAAAACGAATGGTATATGATTAAATAATATTTTTTTATTAATGCGCTTTTTTTTTTTTCTTTTGTTTTGAAAAAAATAGAAACTGACATAAGGATGTATATATATATATATATATATATATATATATTTATTTATTAATATATATATATTCATATTTATGTGTAGAGATTAATTTCCTCACAATCATAAAAGTACTTCTACTTGAAATTAAATTGTAGCTGTCGGTTTCGACATTAAAATAAATAAATAAATAAATAAATAAATAAATATATACATATATATATATATATATATATATATATTTAATATATATATTTAATATATATATTTGTTTGCCCCTCATACATAAGCACAATGCTTTAATTATTCCCCTTTTCTTCTTTTTGTACTCCTCATTCTGTTTTATCTTATTTTTTTTTTTTTTTGTTGTGATAAAATGAGAATTGTATTATTTGGAGCTCCTGGTGTGGGTAAAGGGACATTTGCCGAAATACTATCAAAGAAGGAAAATTTAAAACATATAAATGTTGGAAACATTTTAAGAAATGAGATAAAAAAAGAATCTAATATAGGTAAAGAGGTTCAGAATGTAGTAAGGAGTGGAAATTTGGTATCAGATTCTTTGATAATAAATATAGTACATGATGAAATGAAAAATATTTTGAATAAAAAATATAAAGGATTCATTTTAGATGGTTTTCCTAGAAATATGTATCAAAGTAAAGAACTAATAAAGATGACTAATATAGATTTATTTGTAAATAT
>NC_004318.2:670000-685000 GCF_000002765.6 Plasmodium falciparum 3D7 | reverse complement strand
CCGTTTTGGTTTCTTTATCTTCTTCTGTCTTCTTATCAACTGAACAAAAAAAAAAAAAAAAAAAAAAAAAAAATTAAATTAATAAAAAAAAAATATATATAAATATAATATATAAATATATAAATATATAAATATATATATATATATACATATAACATGTGTTATCCTTTTTGATTACTCTGTTGGAGAGGTTGCTCCTTGAGGACATCCCTTTTTGACGAAAGTGAGTTTAGATATAGGAGGTGGTCATTATATTTACTTCGAAGATAAGCCTTTCTGTAATTTCCTACATTTATAAATCTAAAATTTTCATTAATTTTCGAATAAGTATTTTTGGGTAGGTCCCTTTTTTTATAATTTTTGGTCATAAAACTATGAGCTGCTTTAATATTATTTCTTTGGTGTATTTTTTCAGACAAAGGTTGTGTCTTAAACCATGGATGGTTAAGGGCGTCGCTAGCTGTGATTCTTTCATATGGGTTCCATTTTAAAAATTTTTTAATAAGATCTAATCCTAGATCTCCTACACCAGGTATATTTCTGATAGAAGTTTCTGTTTCTATTTTTTTATTATGATTTATATTATGATGTATATTATTTGGATGTATAGGATTTAATTTTAATAAATTCCAGCAGGGTAAATTTCTTAAATATTTTATATCTCTTTCATTTGGAAACCCTAACTTATTAACAATAATTTTTAATATATCTGTTTCATTTTCCGCAGAAAATAAAGGATTGCTGGTTAATAATTCTGCTAGAACACAACCACAACTCCACATATCAACCGATGCCATATAATTTTCAGAACCTAATAATAATTCTGGTGGTCTATACCATAATGTAATAACTCTATTTGTCATATTAGATGCATTAATATCAGAATGGAATCTAGCTAGTCCAAAATCAGCTAGCTTTAAAATTCCATTATTATCTATTAACAAATTAGCTATTTTAATATCTCTATGGATAATATTATTTTTATGACAATAATCTAAAGCTTTTAATAATTGTATAAAAATATTTTTGATTTCACCTATACTGAATAAGTTAGCATATTTATATCTTTCTTTTTCATTTCTTTCTTCTCTTAGAAGTTCACTATATCCTGACAAATCAAAAGGTACATATTCAAACACCATCCAAATACATGATTTTTTTTCTTTATTTTTATCGTATGACATGAATGAAGATACACTCGAGGATGAACAATTGGAATGGGAGCTATTACTTGAAGTCGTATCTTCGTATGAAGATATGGAAAGAGAAGTGGATGGGTCCACCTGATTATGGTTTAATAAATTATTTAAGGTATAACAATCATTTGGTGATATATCTTGATTTGGTGATATATCTTGATTTGGTGATATGTCTACATTTGATGATATATCTACAACTGATAACATATCTTCATTTGATGATATATCTACAACTGACAACATATCTTCATTTGATGATATATCTACAACTGACAACATATCTTCATTTGATGATATATCTACAACTGACAACATATCTTCATTTGATGATATATCTACAACTGACAACATATCTTCATTTAATGTACGCCTATTTTTTTTATTACCAAAATAATTCTTTTCAGTAATAAGAAAATCTTTATAATTATTTTGATCAAAAAACTTGTTATGAAAAATGTTATTGTGATTTATATGAATAGGATGAGAATTTTGAGGAGATTGATTTATCATATTTTGATTATTAAAATTTACAGGTAAAATAGAATGTACTACTCCAATTAATTCAACAATATTTTCATGTTTTAATGAATTTAAAATAGATATTTCTCTTATATAAGTTTTTGCAAATCCATCTTTTTCTTCATTTAATTTTAATTTTTTTAAAGCTACTCTTTGATTATTTATTATATCTTCTGCCATCCAAACATCTCCATATGCTCCTTGTCCAACTTGATGAACCTTAACAAAATTCTTAACTTTCAATTTTATTTCTCCTTTTATAGATTTTAATAATAAATCATATATTATATCTGTATCTTTATAATATCCATTCTTTAAATCGTTTAAATTTGTGTAACTTACATTACTTTTATCATATATATGAACATTATTATTATTATTATTACATAATTTGAAACAATCATCTAATAATTCAGAATTTTTATTATAATTTAATAAAACATTATTACTATTTATTAAAATATGATTTTCTGATGACTTTTTTTTTTTTTTTAACATTATATTATTATTATTATGATTATATGTTTGGTCATCCGTCTGAAGACATATGTTATCACCTTCAGGAATGGAACCAATTTTATCACCAACATGAACCTTATCTTTATTTTGTACATTTTCCTTCATATTAAGATCTATATCCACAGTATTGTCAAAATCATTGCTCGGGTTACTAGTTACATCATCTTCTGTATAATTTTCCAGTGAACATTTTTTTAAATCTTGATTTTTTAACAATTTATATAAAACAACTTTTGAATCCCATTCAAAACAACTTAATTGTTCATATTCTTTTTTTAATAATGTGTGTAATATATTTTTAATAAGATCTTTACGTTCACATTTATTTATATTTAACAAGTTATATGATAAATATACCTTCCACAAAGAGTTTATATTTTTATTAATATGATAAAAATATTTCTTCTTATAATTTTTTAAATTTATCTGCTTCCAAAATATGTTTTCTAAATTTAAATTATAAGGTAAATTACAATCTAATTTATTCGAATTTATATTACAATTATTATATATATCATGATTGTTTCTTTTTTTTTTTTCTTTTTTTTTTCTTTTTATATTTTTCCTCCTTCTTCTTTTATTTTCCATATCTTTATACAAATATAAATTATTTAAAAAGGTATGAATAACATTCCCAGATTCCTTTTCTAAATATTTATGTACTTTTATAATATCATCATCATTTAATTTATCAATAATATTTTCTATATAAGTCCATAACCTTTTTTTTACTATTTCCTTTTTGACTAGAAAAAAGTTATAAACGAACTTTCTCTTTAACATACAAAACTTTGATAAAAATGTGGGGTTCTCCAACCTTTTTATGAATTCTTTTTTAATATCAACATCTAACGTATTGTTTTCTAAAAAATAATTTTCAATACCTGAGCAAGTATGAACACCTGGCCCCCCTCTAAAAATATCTAAAAGGGTATCCACATCTTTAACGTTCATGCTTTCTTCTTTTTAAATAAGAAACAAATCATTGAGCTCGTAGGAGGTAAAATAATATAAAATAAATAAATAAATAAATATATATATATATATATATATATATATATATATATATGTGGAATGTTTTATAATAAATAAATATTATATATTATAAATATGATTTATTATAAATAAATGGTTCATATTAATAATATATATAATATATATATATATATATATATTTATTTATTTATTTATTTTATTATTTAACATTACCCCCCTTTTTTTTCATAAAAATTTTTAAATTAACAATATAAAAAAAATCTACATAATTATATATATATATATAATATATATAATATATTTTCCTATTATTTGTGGAAAAAAAATTATATAGAAAGAACAAATATTTTATTTCTTCACATGTATTATTTATTTATTAAATTAAAAAGAAGAAATATTTTTGCATATATTATATTATATATATATATATATATTATATATTTATTTAATGAACAAATATTTATACATATATGAAAAATTTATATATATAATATTTAAGGATGAATCCTTTGTACATATATATATATATATTTATATTTATATTTATATTTAAAAAAAAAAAAAAAAAAACATCAAAAGGTAATAAAGCCTAATAAATACAAATAAATAATATATATTATAATATATATATATATTTCAATATATTTATATCCTGACAAAAAAAAGTATAAAAATGAACTATTTTAAATGCTGTATTATTTTAACATTATTTTATTATTTGAATAATATTTGTTATACGTTGTATAATTTTTTTTTTTTTTATTAAAGACAAATTTGTTTACTAAACAAATATGTTTTATAAAAATGTATTTTCTTTTTTCTTTTTTTTCTTATAAATGGTTGATGATATATATATATATATATATGACATAATGCCCGCATGTAAAGATACTAAATTATTCATATTAATATAAACGTGTTATAATTTATTTTCTTAGCACATATATATAAAATCATGAGGGAAAAAGAAAGAGAAAAAAAGAAAAAAAAACTACATTCTTTATATAAAAATGTAAGCAGGACATATATGATGCATACATAATATATATATATATATATAAAGAGTAATATAAAATGATGGTACTTAAATATTCATGTAATTTTTTAATTATCTGGATTTTAAAAAATTATATATATTTTTTATTTTTCTTAATATATATATATATATATTAATTTTTAAAAGTTCAAATTTTTGTGTTTATTTAAAATATAAGATTTCACATGATAAATAAGTCTCAAAGAATAAATAAATTTAAAGACCATTCGAAAATATATATATATATAATTAATATATATTTATAATGTCTGTATAAATATACTTATATATTATATATATTTTATATATTCTTCTTTCTTTTTGTATTTTATTTTTGTGTCTTGATGTTTTATGGAATATTATAAAAATATCCTGATAAGATGTAAAATTATACTCATAAAGTTTTTAAAAAAGAAAACAATAGGAAATGAGAGGAAAATAAATAATTCCCTTATATATATTATATAATTAATGAATTTATCTCTTCTTTTTATTAGAATAAAAGAAAAATATATAAATATATTATTAAAATAATAAAATATATTAAAAAAAAATAAATGTGTCCTCTTTTAATATAATAAATCTTTATGACCTCATAATTCATTTTTCTCCTTTTTTGTTAAAAAGAAAATGAAAAAAAAAGAAAAAAAAAAGAAAAAAAAAGAAAAAAAAAGAAATTAGGTGCATAGCATTAACCGATAATTTTTATTTTTTTATTATTTCAAATATATATATATATATATAATATATATATATATTATTATGATTATTAAAAATTTAATTATTTAAATATTGATGTACTCTCCTTATTATAATAATATGCCTTTTATTTTATATTTTTTTTTTTATTATTATTTCCTCAGGAGCTTGTATTATTACTAGTATTATAGTTCATATGATTTAAAAATTTGTGTAATATACGAAAAATATAGCATTAAAAAAATATATATATATATTATATATATATATATATATTATAATATATTTATAAATTTTTTTTTTTTTTTTTTTTTTTTTTTTGCTATTTTTTTTCTTAATATAATATTCATACGAATACATCACCTTATTCTTATGTCCCGCGTATTCTTAAATATATATATATATAATATTATATATATATTAAGGCATAGCTATTTTTTTTTTATTTTTTTATTTTCCCTTATCCTTTATTTCGTTCTTACGTTCTTACTTTCTTACGTACTTCCTTTCTTTCTTACTTCCTTTCTTTCTTACTTTCTTTCTTACTTTCTTTCTTACTTTCTTTCTTACTTTCTTTCTTACTTTCTTTCTTACTTTCTTTCTTACTTTCTTTCTTACTTTCTTTCTTACTTTCTTTCTTACTTTCTTTCCTACTCATTTGCTTTCTTAATTACCTTCTTTCTTTTTCTTTCTCTTTTTCTCTTTTTCTCTCTCTCTCTCTCTTTTTTTTTAAATGACTTATAAATAAAGGGTAATATACATAAGAACAAAAATAAAATAAATAAATAAATATATATATATATATATATGTGCGTGTACTTTTATATGTGCACATATGTGTGTAATAATTTTTTGGAATAAAGAAGAGCGTTTCTTATATATGACAAAAAAAATATGAATAATATAAAGGAAGGTAATGTAAATACATTGTATGAAAAAGATAAAGAAAAAAAAAAAGATTCAAATGAAAACAGGAAGAAGAAACAAAAGGAGAAAGATAAGAAAAATCCGAATGATAATAAATTAAAAAAGATAGAATACACAAATAAAATAACACACTTTTTCAAAGCGAAAAATAATAAACAAAATAATGTTACGCATAAAAATAATGAGGACATAAAAAATGATAATAGTAAGGACATAAAAAATGATAATAGTAAGGACATAAAAAATGATAATAGTAAGGACATAAAAAATGATAATAGTAAGGACATAAAAAATGATAATAGTAAGGAGATACAAAATAATAAAAGTGATGAGATACAAAATAATAATAATAGCTGTGAAATATTTAATAATTATGATAAGAATAATAAATCGAATGAAAACTTTTTTGATAATCCCGATTGTTTCATAAAAGATAACAATAATTTTAAAAATTTAGATTCATATTCAAAAAATACAATATTAAAAAAAATAGACATTTCTGATGATATATGGTTAAATGAAAAAAAAAATAATAGCCCTATAATAAAACTAGAACCTTTAAATACGACTAGCGAAAAAGACTTATTTGAAGCTCCTGACACCAAAAATATAGAATTATGTTCAGGAAAAAATATAAAAGAAAAATGTTATAAACATAATTATTTATATGATAATGCTGTAAGTAATAATATTATTGATAACATATCTAAGGATATGAAAAAAAATAAAATATGTGATACGATCTTAAAAAAAAAAGATTCAAGTGAAAAAGACAAAAATGTTTCTTCAAATAAAAATAATAATAATAATAAAAATAATGATAATAACAAAAATGATGATAATAACAAAAATAATGATAATAACAAAAATAATGATAATAACAAAAATAATGATAATAACAAAAATAATGATAATAACAATAATGATAATAATAATAACAATAATAATAGTGAACGTGATGTTTGCTACTCTTCTAATAATAAACATTGTAATTCGGAAAAACGTTTGAATCAAGAGAAAAAAGAAAATGTCGATTTAGGTGATCATACTAAAGAACAAACGAATAAATCAAGAAAAATTTCGATTGCCAATTTCTTTGGAGAAAATCTAGAAATTACAGTAAATATTAATGAAGAAGATGAAAACGGTGAAAGTGAATCGAGTAGCGACAACAGCCTTGTGAGAAGTGAATTAAATAGTAATAAAATTACAAAGAAAAATATAAATCAAACAAATATTATAGATATTAATAAAAATAACGAAAAAATTAATAATAAAAATTTTTTTAAAAGAAAATCAATTTCGGATTATGAAAATTATAATAAGAAAGATAAAAAAATAAAAAAAAATAAATTAAATCATCATGATTATGAACATGAACGTGAATATGAACATGAACATGAACATGAAAATGAACGTGAATATGAACATGAACGTGAACATGGTCATATCTATAATCATTATAATAATGATGATGATAAAATGATAAATTCGACAGATCATAGAAAAAGTGCATCAAATAATATTCATAACGGAAAAAGAAACACATTTCATCTATTCAATTCTAAGAATCTAATAAATAAAAGAACTTTAATATCTGATAATGAATTAGATATGACATGCAAAAGCAGGAAGAAAACAAAAATTGAAAAAACTCCTAATAAACACGAACAACATATACAAGCACAAATACAAACAGAACATAAAATAGAACAAAGTGAACACAAGGAATTATATAAAGTACAAAATAATAATCAACTAAATAATGTTTTACAAAGCAGAAAATTTGCTGATACAAATATAATAAAAACAAGTAAATATAAAAGTGGAAAGCAAACTTGTATACAGGGAGAAATATTTAATAATTCAAATGTGAAGAAAAAAAAAAAAAAAAAAAACGAACAAGAAAAGAATGTGTCTCTTAAGGATATGATGGAGAATGAAAATGAAGAAGAAAAAATTGAAATAGATTCAATAGAAAGAAAATTCATCTCTCAAGAAAATATACTAAAAGAATTAAATAGAAATGTTCCTATGGAAAAGACACCTATCGAAAAGGTACCTAATAAAACCATTTCTAATTTAAAAATGCCCAATCTAACGGTACCAATTTTAATGACGACAAATGAAGGTCTAAAAAGTTCAAGCACATCAAAAGGTATCACGAAGATATGTTCTAATAAAATGAATGACCACAGAGAAATAAATGATAAGAATATAAAAAGTGATCATAATATAAAAGGTGACAATAATATAAAAAGTGATCATAATATTAACCGAAATAATAATAAGAATAAGAAGACCCCTCTTAATAAACCAATAAATAAAAAGGAAAGACAAAAGAGTCCAAAGAATTATAGCCTAAAATCAACAGAGAAAAGTAATAAAAAAGAAGATAAGAATTATTGTCAAGAGATACAAAAATGTAATATTGAAAAAGACATTTTAGATAATAAAGATGTTATAAAATCAAAGGAATCTTTAGATAATAAAGATGTTATAAAATCAAGAGAATCTTTAGATAATAAAGATGTTATAAAATCAAAAGAAACCTTAGATAATAAAGATGTTATAAAATCAAAAGAAACCTTAGATAATAAAGATGTTATAAAATCAAAAGAAACCTTAGATAATAAAGATGTTATAAAATCAAAAGAAACCTTAGATAATAAAGATGTTATAAAATCAAAAGAAACCTTAGATAATGAAGATGTTATAAAATCAAAAGACATTTTTGATAATAAAGATGTTATAAAATCAGAAGACACTTTAGATAATAAAGATGTTATAAAATCAAAGGATTATTTAAACGAAAAAGATATTTTAGATGAGAAAAGAAAAGTGCAGATATTAAGAGTGTTAAATAAGTATTATTTTGAAAAAGAATATAATGATTACATTTTGAATAGAGAGAAACAAAAGGATTGTACTGAATTATTGAAAGATAGTTCTAATAAACCGTATACCTTTTTCGTTGCTGGGAAATTTAATTTGTTTAGTAATTTCGTATTAATAAAAAAATTAAAAGATGTAGGATATAACATTACATATAATATGAGAAGAAGTAATAGTTTAATATTAGGATATGATATAAGTAATGATATATTAAAAAAAGTAGAAAATTTTAAAGGAGAAGTATTTGATGAGAAGAGTATAATGGTACATTTAAAAATAAATGTACAAAATCGTATGAATTTATTTATACCTATAAATAAATATAACGGGAAAAGATATAAAATATATTTTAATGAGAGTAATATAACGAATTCTCCGGTATGTTTAATAAATAAGAAATTACATTCTTTTTGTAAGACAATGAATACATATATTGAGCATATAAATATGAGTAATATAGATTATAAGAAATTATTAAATTTAAAAAAGATTATGAATAGTTTTTTATTATTTTTACATATGGGAAGAAATAAATTTCAATCAGATATAAATTCGATTTTATTTTATTATAAAAGATATTATTCTCTTAAGAAACCATTAAATGAAGAAAATATATATAATTATATATTTTTTTTTAAAAAGATATGTAAATTATTTAGTACATGTTATGTTAATAATGATATGTTAACATTAAAAAGTAATACATCTTTTGAAATATATGTAAATAATAATGAAGCGTTGATTAATGATGATAAGAATAATAATGAAATTAAAACTTTAAAAATTGTTAAAGAATTTAAACAAAATAATAAGGATGATAATAATAATAATATAGATATATATAGTGAATTTAATAGTGATATATATAGTAATGAAATATATAGTAATGACATATATAGTAGTGACATATATAGTAATGACATATATAGTAGTGATATGAATAGTGAAATGATTGGTAAAATATCTAGCGAATTTTTTAATGATATGAATAGTGATATGATAACTAAAATAAGTTTTGAAATGAATAATGAAATTAATAGACAATTTAATCGAAAAGATTTTTATTCTATAAATAAAATACATTCCAATATAATTCCTTCTAATATTTTATATTCCAATATTATACCTTCCAATATTTTATATTCCAATATTATACCTTCCAATATTTTATATTCAAGAAATAATTCAAAATTTATTGGTGATAATCAAGAACATATTCTTAAATATGATTCTAATAAAATCCATAACTCTCAAGTAACATCACATAAGGAAGGTGATCTCAAAAATGATTATCTGAATAAAGATATTTCTACTGATCCTAATTTCTCTTCCTTTGATTATATGTCCAGTGATGACATGGATTATTATAACAACGATCAAAGAGAAGATCAGCATGTGAAGCAACAACAAAAAGACAACATTAATATTAATGATAATAATGATGATAATGATGATAATGATAATATTCGTGATAATATTCGTGATAATATTCATGATAATAATAATATTGTTAATATTCATGATAATAATGTTGTTAATATTCATGACAATAATATTGTTAATATTCATGACAATAATATTGTTAATAGTCAAAATAATCCAAATGTTCATCTGAAAAATCCACAAGCTGATAGTTATAAATCATTACAAGAACGAAATAATGATATTAAAGAGAAAACAAATTTCGACGAACAGATAATTCTGGAAAATATGAAAAGGAGCGAGAAATTAATAAATATAAATAATTTGTGGAGTAGTTTTTTTGAACCAAATAGTTTATATGAAATTGCTGGCCATAGAAATGAAATATTAAAATTATATAAATTTATAAAAAAAAAAATTAATAATAAATTAAATGATAAAAAATATGAATATTTAGATTTTTCAGAAAAAAGTACTGAATATAATAATAAATGTTTAAAAGTTGATAATGTAAATATAATTTTTTTATTATATCCACCGAATTGTGGAGTGAAAAGATTAGTTGAATTAACATGTTATGCATGTGATTTATGTCCAATATATGAAAGTAAAGTACAAAAATATAAAAATATTAATTATTTTTTTAAATATACCCATGGACTTAAAGGAATATCAATATATAATGCTAACCGTTTAGATAAGCATTCTATGAATGAATTAAATACAAGAAATGATGTTTGTATCTGTTTATATGAAGATAAAAATTATATCATAAATAATTTCAATAATTTTACTCTACCTATTCTTGATAATATTAATCATCTACTTATCAAATTTTCATATCCATCCAAAAAAGCTCTTTTTTATAGATGTTTTGCTGTATCATCATGTATAATAAAAAATTTAAGAAAAAAAACATTCAAAATATTGTTTGAAATATGTAAACTAAAAAATTTATCATATTCAATAGAAAGTATATATAACAAAGTCCATTTGATTTCTTCTTATATAAATTATATAAAGGCTAATGAATCTTGTGCAAATAATATTTGTACTAACAGCATAAGTCACCACCTTCATACAATGAACAGATTTGATTATGAAGAAAGCCAAAGGATTCATCAGGACAAGAGGTTTGGAAGTAATGACAGCACTAATAATAATGATATAATTTATAAAAAGAACGTTCACGTGAATAACTCAAATGGTTACATGGATAATAATACCACATTGTTTTCGAATCATACACAAATTAAAAAAAATGATGATAAAAAAAAAAATGATAATAAAGAAAATGATGATAAAGAAAATGATGATAAAAATAATGATGACAATAATAATGATGAAAAAAAAAAAGGTGATAAAAAAAATGATGATAAAAAAAATGATGAAAAAAAAAAAGGTGATAAAAAAAATGATGAAAATAATGATGACAATAATAATGATAAATATTTTGGTAAGAGAAAGTGTAAGGAAAATAGCTGTGAGCACATAAAATATGGAAAAGATGATTTTTGGTTCCCAAATAATATTATATACGAATATATAAAAACACATTTATTGAATCGTTTTGTTATACATAATTATGAAGATATTGAAGAAGATATTTATGATGATTATAATGTGAATAATATAGAAGAAGATAATTTAAAAAAGTTAAATCAATTAAATAAAGAATATTATTTTTATGGTGGGTTTGATTTAGAAGAAATTTATAATATTATTTATGATTCTTATGATAAATTATATATACATAATTCAAGTTTTATTTTAGATTTTAATATAAATAAAAATGACAATATGCTAGAAGATAAAATTGATTATTTATATGTAGATGAAAAATCACAAAAAGATAGACAACGTATTTTAATGAATACTCTAGAATTATTTTTATATGCTTCTATTTTATTAAAATCTAAAGATATCAATATATCTTATATAGCTGTTGATATGGCTATTTATTGGAATAAATTTCTTTATATGAATCCCTGTTTTACTAAAAAAAAAAAAACAAAAACAAAAAAAAAAAACAATATACAAATTAATGTATACCAAAAAGAACAATCAGTAAATTTTAATAATAATGATTATATTAATCAAATCAAATTAAAAGATCATTTAAAAAATAAAACTGATAAATGTAATAAAGGATATAATGATAAAGTTAAAAAATATAAACAACTTATTATGCATTTTAATTCCCCATTTAATTTCTCTTCCGCAAATATTGTATATGATATATTACATAACAATAAAGTTGTTAATTTTAATCTAAAAAAAAGGGCATAATATAAATTGGATACACAAAAAAAAAAAATAATAATAAATAAATAAATATATATATATATTTATATATATACATAATATTTATGCCGCTCCTTTGAATTGTTTTTACCGTTCGCACATATAATTATTTTAATATATAAACGTATACCCTATTTTTTTAAAACCTTACATACACACAAATATATATATATATATATATATATATATATATAATATATACATATATATGTGTGTGTGTTTACTTACAATATGTACATTTTATATCTCATTTTGCCGTATGTTTATTATTCCCATAATTCACCTCGAGTCTTATTACCAACATGAATTATTTTTTTTTTTTTAATTTTTATTTTTTTTTCATTTTATTTTTTTTGTTGTTTAAATTTTTTGAAAAATTAACGTTGATGTGTGCTTCATTTTAAAACTTTTGAATATTTTTTTTCCACTAGATGTAAAGATAACATTATTTTTGGTCTTTTCTTTTTTTTTATCTTCATAATTTAAGAATGTGCAATCAAAAAGAGATGGTACATATTTCAACGATTTATAGATAATATAAGAATTTGAAAAATCAATTTTTTGTAAAAATGATAAGGACATATTTTTTGGAAAGGAGCATGTTAAATATTTATCATTTAATCTTATATGTAAAAATCCTTCATTTTTTAATAAATGGGATGCACATTTAAATAAATGATAAATCAATTTGTTTAATAAAAAGTATTCTGTTTTTTTATAATATTTTATATAAACATTATTACTACTGTTATTATTACCATTGTTATTATTACTTTTGTTATTATTATTACTATTACTATTATTATTACTATTTGTTTCATTTTTTAAATTATCACTATATATTTCTTCTCTTTCTAATTTAATATTCCATTTTTTTTCAATACATTCTTTTGTAGGTAATACAAACGGGAAGTTAAATATAATAATATCAAACGTATTTTTTAAAAACTGATTTGATAAATTTTCTACATTCATATTAGGTATATATATACCACCCGAACTTTCTAATAATTTTAAATTTTTTGAAAAATATTTTTTCCCAAATTTTTTTATTAACACTGATTCATCTTCTCTAGATGTTGAAACAACTTTACATAAGTTCAAATTTTTTTGTAATAATAAACTAAACGATAAATTTGCTTCTCCTATACATAATATATTTTTCCCGTTTTCATATATCACATCACTAATAAGTATATCTTTATAATCATTATTTTGTATAATATTATATAGATAAGATTCATATACATTTATATTATTATTATTATTATTATTACAAATATTAGATTCATTGTGTTCTAAATTTTTACTATGTATATTATTGTATTCGTTCTGTTTTCTTTCTTTTAATTTTATTCGTATTTTCTCATAATCATTTTTTATACATTCTCTATATTTTTCATATAATTCTTTATCAAAACAAAAATTATCTACATTATAATTTCCAATACATAATAACTTTTCAAAAATACCTTTTTCTTTTTTTATAACATTCAAGTTGTTATAATAATCGTTTGACGAATGTAAAAATACTTTTGTCAAATTATTAAATCTACATTTTTTCCAACACATAAAAAAATAAAGCTTTTCATATTTATACATTATAATATATAATATGTTTTATCCTACAAATATTATATATGACGAATTTAAAAAAAAAAAAAAAAAAAAAAAAAAAAAAAATATATATATATATATGTATGTATTCCCCTAGAAGTATTTTATTTTATTTTATTTTATATTATATTATATTATATTATATTATATTATTATTTTTTTTTTTTTTCTTATGATTATTAAGATATATATATATATATATAATAAAGATTATGTCAAGATATTTTTTCACAACAAAAATAAAAATGTACTAATATATTTAAGTGACTATGTAACTATATTCTTTTATATATGACATAGGTATTTTTTTTTCTGTTTCTTTTTGAAATAAATACATACATACATAATATTATATATATAAAAATATACATACATATATATATAATATATATATATATATATATATATATATATATAGGATAAATAATTTTCATTATATATATATATAATATATATATCAATATATACGTATAAAGTTAAATTCTTCCCTACCCAAAAAAAAAAAAAAAAAAAAAATATAAATAGAAATAGAAAAATATTTTAGAATTATTTTATTTGTTTTTAGTAATATTTTTTTAAAAAACAGATTTAAAAAAAAAAAAAAAAATAATATATATATATATATATATATATAAATATAACATATATACCGATATAACCTTTTAAATAAATATAATTGTATTATTACTATTACATATTAATTAATATATATATCCATATATTTTTTTTTTAATTTAAAATTAAAATACAATATATTATATATATTTATCAAATCATTGTTTTTATTTATCTTATTATTTCTCAAGTTTTTTTTTTTTTTTTGTAAAAAGATTCACATATATATATACATATATATATATATATTTT
>NC_004318.2:655000-665000 GCF_000002765.6 Plasmodium falciparum 3D7 | reverse complement strand
TTTAAGTGTGTGTCATTTATATTTTTTATAATATATAAATTTTGTTTTTTTTTTTTTTATTCTGTGTTATAATTATATTGTAACTAAAAATGTATATAGAAAAAACATAAATTTTCTACATTTCATATAAATGGTAATATATATATATATATATATATATTCTTTTTTTTCATAGAATATATTTTAAGTACATTAATATATTATATATTTATATATATATATATATATATATTTTTTTTGAAAATCAATTATATTAATACTTCATCAAAAAAAAACATATCTATATATATCTATCTATCTATATATATATATATATATATATATATATATATATGGCAACCTCTCATTTTTATTTAAAGAATATGAAAATTACAATTTCTTCTGAGAATTCAATAAAAAAAAAAATGTATAAAAATTATATTATAACATAATACAAATAATATAGTCCAATGAAAAACATAAAAAAATATGTGTTCTTTTATTATAATAAAATATATAGTGTGTAAATTATGACCTGTTCATATAAATATAATAAATAAATTATGATCCGTTCATGAAAAACAATAAAAATGTTATGACCTGTTCATAAAAAGGATATATGTAAATAACCGTATGTTCATAAAAAGTATATATAAATAAATTTCTCCAAAATGGCTAACACTTAAGTAGGATATAATTATATGTGGATGTATATAATCATCCTTTTTAGCAAATTATTCATTTTTTTGTTTTATGTTTATAATAAAAAAAGAGAAATAAAAAAGATGACTTTATATTCTTTATAGTTATATATATATATATTAAAAATAATATATGATAATAAATGAACTTGATTTAAAATACATATATATACACATTTTTTATCTTTCACTTGTACAAATTCAAACGAACATTTAATAAAAAAATATTAATATATAAGACTGCTTTTTCATATACATATGTATATATATATATATATATATTATCTTTCAATTGTTATTTATGAATGATGAGAAATGTTCTCTTTAATGGTCCAATGATCCCAGAAATTGACGCTGGGTATAACGTTCAGGTAAATGGTGTTAGTGTTAACTTTCTGAAGGATCCATTTTGCTTCAGAAATGTTGTGATAGAAAATGCATACTATAAAAATAAATTATTATATAAAAATTTTAATGATGATAATGTAAATAAAAATATAACCAATCATATAAAAAGGGAAAATATAGTTGAATTGGATAAAGAATTTAATGAATGTATAAAAGATAGTCTGAATAATAATCATGTTCATATCAAAAAAAATGAACCTGATTACAAATTAAATGATATAAAAAGTCCTATTTATAAGGAAAGAACAAAATATACACCAAAAATCATTGAAGTTATCAAAACAAATTATAATGTACCACACGATGAAAGAGTAAAGATACATAAAGAAAATTTAATGTATATGAATAATATAGAATATAAAAAAGCAAATGAAATTGTTGAAAAAGTTATTTTAACGATAAAAAATGAAACTATACAAAAACCTGTGGAATTAGCAAATGATGAACCTAACAACATTTTAAAACCTAATAATATATTTAAAAAAATGCTTTTATAATAATTATGACAAAATTGAAGAGGTACATAAGAAATACATATTGTATCAATAATGGAACATTAAATGGATTAACAAACAGGCAAACATAATAAGAAATAATGAAGAAGACATAAAAATAAATAATATATAGAAGAACAATAATAAAAAGTTATGCATCAAAAAAAAAAATTCTTAATTTCAATTTAAGTGAAAATATAAAAAATATGTGATACACATTTTGAAAGGATATAATATAAATATATCTATTTTATTTTATATCAATTGTATATATTTACATAATATGTTTTTATTTGTGGTTTTTTTTTTTTTTTTTTTTATTAAATTTTATATTGTATAATTATAATATTTAAATTATACCTGAGCACATAATATAAAAAAAAAAAAAGTAAAAAATAATATATTTTATGTTACTTAAAAATAATTATAGTTAATAATATTTATATAATAAAATAAAAAGTGAAAGGTTAAAAAAAATGTATCAATAAAAAGTCAAATATTATAGATTATTGAAATATGAAAGGTAAATTTAAAAAAGTGTAAAAATATGAACACCATAAAACATACACATAAATATAAATATAAATATATATATATAATATATATATTAATTTTCTTGAAATGTTTAAAAAAAAAATGAAAGAAGAAAAACTTAAACAAATATGTAATCGAAAAATAAGGTATATATAATTATCACAAAAAAATATACTTAAATATTTACTATGGAAAAAAAGGATGGTCATTTAAGAAATATATAAATTACAAATTAAATATAGAAAATGAAAATGTGCACAAAAAAAATAAAAATAAATAATAAACATATATTTATATATATATATATTTATATATGTGTACACCCGTTTTTAATAACTGATATGTATGTCATAATAATTAATATGTTATGATTCCATCATATGTTTATTTAAAAAGTTATTCAATTTAAACGTAACTTCATTTATTTTTTCCTTTAGAGGTAATAAGGAAGGTTTATATTCGGTTGATAAGAATAGAGCATTTTGTTTTATATCATTTGGTATTTGAACTTGATCAAAATTGATTAAATCAGATTTCGTTATGACATCAATCCAAGGTCTAAATGGGAACAGCCCCCTTAGATAATATCTGATATCTATTTGTGATTTTAAGGATGCAAATTTGTGATCATCTTTTTTTAAAGGATCAAAAACATAGATGACAGCTGATGGGATATTTTTTAGAGATGATAGAGAAAGTTTTTCCATAATATTTCTTTTATCTTCTGGACGATCAATTAATCCTGGTAAATCCATAATTTGTGTCGTAAAAATATCATTATCATTTGCAAACGAATAATGTCCTAAATTCAATTCTTTTGTTGTAAAATTATAATTTGCGACTTTGGATTTGGAATTTGTTATTGAATTAAGTAGACTACTTTTTCCAACATTAGTACATCCTATAATCGATATAGCAGGTTTAGTTATATCAATGTATTTAATTTTTCTAATTTTTTTGATATATGAATTATATATATCAAGCCATTTTCTTCCAGATTGTAAAATAATATTTAAATCTACAATAGCTTCATTTAAGGTACGGAAGATTTCTCTACATGTTTTTAAATATTTTAATTGTCCTGCATACATTTTACCAGTAGATGTTATTAATTTTCTTACTTCTAATATATTATTTAATACATTACTTAAAGAATTAGAAACATCACCGTCTTTATATAAATTGGTTACTGTATTTTCATATAAACTATATTGGAATGGATGTAGGAATTTTTTTAGATTTCTATGCATATTATAAATATTATTTAATGGTCTAGATAAAAGTTTCGTATATAAATCAATTTTTATACAACACTCTTTACATATTCTTTTTTTGGTATGTTTTTCTTTATTAATATTATTATAAATACTTGTTAATTCTAATTTTATTTTATCTTTTTTGGTTCCTTTTTTTTTTTTTTTGTTTGAAAAATCATCATAAGGTTCAGCGTTCAAACTTTTTTTATCAACATTTTTAATTAAATATAAATTCCCTTTTTCAATAAATTTTAAATATAATAAAGCATCTTTAATAACTTTACTATTGTCTTTAAATTTGGGCATCTTTTGAAAGACGTTTGCTACATAAGTTTTCACATATGGTTTCTTTTCTTTATCTTTGAATATACTACTATAATCATATACATTTTCAAATATTACTTTTTGTATTCTATTCGGATCATCTTTTACTAGTAGGCTATTGTTTTTATTATTAGTGGTATCACTACTACTTTGTGTATACGAATTATTTTCTTCAATATTTAAACTTTCTTCATTACTACTATAAACTGTCCTATTATTATAATAATTATTATTATTGTTATTATTATTATTATTATTGTTATTGTTATTTTGTTTATTTATAATATTATCATTCATTATATCACTTACATTTTCTGGCTCCATATAATTTACTCCCTCTTGGTTGTCATTTGTTGAACTACTTTGTTTATTTTTTTTTTCTATATTATAGTGTTTATATATGTGCGAAAAATCATAAAACTTTATACTACCTGCTGTATTATTTTGTTTCTTATTCACATTACCATCATTTTGTTCATTTTCTGATGAAGATAAGAAGGTACTTTTTTGACGTATGAATTTATCATTTTTTTTGAATTTTTTCGTATTTAAAATGAAATTATGATTTTTTATATATATAAATAGTAAATGATTCTTATGAGTGTGTTTAATATTTTGAAGGTGACAAAAAATTCTACTATAAATGTTTACTAATAAAATTACTTTTACAATAAATTTCATTTTTATAATATATATAAAAATATATTATATATATATATATATATGTATATATATTATTTATTTATTTTTTTTTTTTTTTTTAGAGTACTCCATTTTTATTTAAAAAAAAATATGTGAAGTAATTATACGTTTTAAAAATTATAATTCATTAAACGGTGAATATTTTTATGGCTTTCTCTCATTTTATTTTTTCATGGAAAGGTTTATAAGAAAAAGATATGAAAAAGGGGAAGGGCGGAGAACTTCATTTTTCATACCGAAGGGGCAATAATAGGAACTGTTATAAAGATGTATAAAATAAATAAATAAATAAATATATATATATATATATATATGTATGAATGGATGTATTTTATTTCATTTTGAAATAATTTCATCTATACTTTTTGGTATGTTGCAATTTATTACATTTTTAATTTTGTTAAGATGGTTATATTTATATACAAATGTACGCATATAATATATATATATAATATATATATATATTTCATGTCAATATAATTTTTTACTTTGCAAAAATGGATAAAAATATAATATACATTTTTATACATATAAATATGCATATTTTTTTTTTTTTTTTTTTATTATTTAGTGAATGCATTCATATATTAAATTAAAATTATGAGATGAATTTTTATTGATTTTATAATATAGTTTGTATATATATATATAACATATATATTTAAACAAATTGCAATATTGTGTGTAATTAAATAAAATATATATATATATATATATATATGTTTTTTTTTTTTTTTTTTTTTTTTTTTTTTTTTTTTTTTTTTTTGTAAAATTTAGACTTGTATTTTTGATAACCATATTTACCTTTAAAAAAAAAATTAACTTATAAAATATATGTGTGTAATATATTATATTTTAAGGATTTTTATTTATTTATTGATTTTTTTTTTTTGTGTATACTATATATATTTTTTTAAGTAACTTTTAAAAGTACCCACACATATATATATATATATATATATATATTATATATATTTTTCCCTTAATGAACAAGGAATAAAAAACAAAAAAAAAAGAAAAAGGGAGGAATATAGCTTTATTTATATAAATAAAAATAACAAAACATGGGAAATACAGTTCCATATAATTGTTATGAAAGATGGGGAAAAAGAACACCAGATGGCCCTCTTTTAAATTATGACCCTCAAATGGTATGAACGTGATTCATATTAAAAAAAAAAAAAAAAAAAAAAAAAAAAATATATATATATATATAATATATATATATATATATATATATATATATATATATATTTATTTATTTAATATGTATAACACCTCTAATTTGCTATTACAATGACTACTTTATATATATATGTATGTATATATATTTATTTATTTATTTATTCATTTTTGTATTAGCCAAACAGTGGAACTTTGTCTGTTTTGTTAGAAAATTTCGATTATGAATCGACTGAAGAAAGCAACAATAAATGTGAGTATATAATTAACAAAGAACCAATTGAAAAAAACAATAATATGAACCCTAAAGTTATTAGGAACGCTAGGAGAAGACCAACGTATTCTCCAACAGCCAGGAAAATAAATATCCAATCAGATGATGAAGAAGAAGATGAAGATGATGATGAAAAATTATCTACAGATGATTCAGATGAAAATATTTCAGCTAAAGATATAAAAGATGAAAAAATACAACAATATAGAAAAACGCTTACCAAAATTGTTAAAATAAAAACAGCCATTTTTCATGAAACTGTTAAAGTTACATGCTCAAAAGATGGAAAAATGCTTGAATGGTATAAAGGGAAAAATGATTCAGATGGAAAAAAAAAACCAATAGGCTCATTTCCATTAAATAAAATAACTTCCATAAGAACTAAAGTTGATAACCTCAAATCTTTAGAAATATCTGTAAGTAGTGTACATATAAGTACATACTTATTTACTTTTAAAACTAGAGAAGAAAGGGAAAGCTGGCAAAACAATTTAGAATCCTTTAGAAAAATTATGAGTATGAAGTGAAAGGGGAAAAAATATAAATACAAAAAAAAAAAAAAATACACACATATATATATATATATATATATATATATATATTTATATTTATGTATATTCATTAATTTATATGTTTATGTTATCAACGTATAAATGTCTTTTTCTTTTTTTAAATATTTTAATATGAATTATAATTTTTTTTTTTTTTTTTTTTTGTTTTTAATTAATTTAATTTGCTTATTAAAAAAATAATTTTAAAAAGGTATTTGTAGATGATTTATTTTATTTTATTTTTTTTTTTTTGTTTACAAATAAACATAATTTTTTTTTTTTTTTAAATATATCTACATATGTACATATGTATGTATATATGTATAAACATATATATATATATATATATATATATATTTTATTTATTTATTTATTTATTTATTATTAAAAAGATGGTTTATTTTATATAACTCTTTTCATTTTTTAAACATATAAATTTATCTTTTTTTAGAATTTAAATTAATTATATGCTTTTCTAAATTGATGATAATACAAAGAAATGTAAATATAACGAAATCATTTAAAAAGAAAAATAAAATATTTTACTTTATGTAGTATATTTTTTTTTTTTGTTTCAATGTGTATTCTTCTATTTCCGTTTTCTAAAAGATGTATAAAAGTATTGATAAGTCTTGTCTACTTTTGATTGATGTATATGTATAGGTCCTCTTTTATTTTTACACACGCGTAAACATATATACAATATATATATATATATATATATATTTTGTTTAATACAAAGAACTTATAGGGTGCTTTACTTATAAGTAAATATATATATATATATATATACATACATACATAATATGTATATAATTATTTTATGTATGTATACATTCAATTAATTTTAATATAGTATATAAGTATTTTTTTGATCCTTAATGTTTTAATGAAGAAGAAATGAAATAAAAAAAATAGAAAACAAGATAATAAAAAAATAAAATATAATAAAATAAAAATAATAATGTGTATTATATAATATATATATATATATAAATACAATACAATATAAAATAAAATAATATAATAATAAAAAAATATATAAACGCATTTTAATTTAAAATAAGACAAATAATAATATTTAAATGTTATTTTTATTTTTTTTAATAAATAAATAAATAAATATAAATATATAGATATTTTTTCTTTTTATATACATCTATTATTTTACTTTCTAATAAAAAAAAAAAAAAAAAAAAAATTTTCTATTTTTCCATTTATACTTTATCTAAAAAAAATAAGAAAAATTTTAATTTTTTATATAAACGTGTGTTAAGGAAAATGATGATAGAAAACGATGAAACATTAAATGAATTACATAATGATGAAGAATTTTGTATTAAAGAACAATTAAGTCATGTTGATCATGATGAAAAAGTTCATGTAGACAGCATCGTAAAAAAAAGTGAGTGTGCACATAATTATGAACAAAGGGAAAAAAGAGATAGAAGTTCGTCTGTTGATTCTAAGCCAGGTAATATATAAAAATATAAATGAATTATGAAAAAAATAAATATATATATATATATATATATATATATATATATATATATATATATATATATGTATGTATGTATAAATATACTTTATATGTATGGGAAATTTCTTTGTAAACCCATGAAACATAAACGACATACGTTTGTCATAAGACAATGTCTTGATTTATCACCACATAAAAAAAAAAGATATAGAAAAAATAACTTTAACCATTATATATATATATATATATATATATTTAAATGTGTATATAAAAAAATAGATGTTTTTAATTTTATTTTTATATTTAAAAATTTTTCCTTATTTTATATTTTTCCCTTTTAGAGATAAAAAAAATATGTCGCTGCCACGAATCCAACTGTTCAAAAAGCTCCAAATATGAAAAGAGTTCTTGTGGTTCTAAGAATAAAAGTGGAGATTCCTTAAGTACCGGTATACAATATGAATATGTATATATATGTATGTATGTATGTATGTATGTATGCATATATATTTATTTATTTTATACTTGTTCATATGAATGCATTAATACATATGAATTCCATTTTAGCTTCTACAGGAATTAACGAATGTTTGAATAATTCGAAAAATTTAAATGAACCGTTTAAGTTTTTTATCGGAGGTATTCCACAATATATTACAAGCAAGGTAAGGAAGTTTATAATTTATACTTATATATATATATATATATATATATATACATATATATTCGATTGCATTATTTTATTATTTTATTATTTAATTTTTAATTTTTTTTTTTTTTTTTTTTTTTTTTTTTATGATCATCTGAACTGTTTAAAAAAAAAAAAAAAAAAAGCATATAACGGAGTATTTCGAACAATATGGAACAGTTCAACATGTCGTGATTGCTCAAGATCATGAGACGAAAAGGAACAGAGGATTTGCGTTTGTTACGATGGCTTCCCATATAAATAAGGAAAGAATTTTAAGGGTACACCAATATATATATATATGTATATATAATTATTATTTAAATAAAGAAATATTGTATGTTTGCATATTTTATATCATCATATAAAATATATTTCCTTCTTTTCTTTTCATTTCATTTCATTTCTTTTATTTTTTAGGATACTCATGAATTAAACGGAAAAAGAGTAGACGTTAGAGAAGAAAATAATACTACTCCATCTGATATTCAAAGAAAAATTTTTGTTGGTGGTCTTAACTATTATTGGACTAAAGATACTTTGGAAAGGTTAAATTTGATACATAGAAAAATAAAATAAATGAATAAATATAAATGTATATATAATAATAGTAATAATAGGCAAATAATAAGGAACTTTATTTTCCTTTTTTTTTTTCTTATTTATACCAGTACTAATATAATATAATATATATAATATGTATATATATTTAAATTTTTCTGTTTAGTTATTTTTCAACTTTTGGAGAAATCGATGTAGTTCAAATCGTTTTAGATTCTAGTGGTAGATCTCGCTGTTTTGGTTTTGTAGTTTTCTCTAATGAAAATTCAGTTGCCAAAGTTTTGAAACATAAGAGGCACAAAATATATGTAAGAATATATATATGTATAACATATATGAACATATATATATATATATATATATATATACTTATTTATTTATATGTATATTTTTATTATTCCTTCTTTTATTTGATCGTATTTTCTTTCCCTTAGGACAAAATGGTTGAAGTCAGAAAAGCGGAACCTAAGAAACCAAAAATGTCCATTAAAAGATCAAACAATAAAAAGTACACACAATAAGAAAAATTAAATAAATAAATAAATAAATATGTATATATATATATTTATATATATATATATATATATATATATTTTTTTTTTTTTTTTTTTTTTTTTTTTCGTTTTAGTTTCTCCAAGTTTCCTCCACATATTCCATTCATGGCACCCTTCCCTCCATGCAATAAAGAAACCATGGCTCAGTGGGCTAACTTTATGTATAACACATGTGGAGTACCATTTTTATTTAATCAAAGATTTCAGAACCTTCCAGATTTTTATTCAAATTATAATTATTATCAGAATTCTTTGGAAAATATACAACAATCTGAATATAATAATTAATTATTATTATACAATGTTATTCAT
>NC_004318.2:630000-650000 GCF_000002765.6 Plasmodium falciparum 3D7 | reverse complement strand
TATTTCTTATACATATATTATATATATATATATATTTATATTTATATATTTTTTTTTTTTTTATTATTGAAGTTATCATGGATTGCATCTAATACCATGTTAGTTTAAACGAATAGAAACAAGAACAGCAGGAAATATTTAAGATTGTATATACAAAAGAAAATGACATCGTTATAAATATAATATATATATATTGATATATATGTATATCTAATTCATTCATTTTATTTTTTTTTTTTTTTGAAATAACAAAAAACCATACAAAAACTTGTTTTAATTTTTAAATATCAATATTTTCAAGTTTATTTATTGTTGCTTTATTCTAAATATATAATATTTGCTTCACTAGAACAAGAATATTTAAAAAAAATATAATATGTCTTTGTCCAATGTTAAAGAAAAATATCATATAATATTATATTCATGTATACATAATATTAATTTTAGATACATTACTTAACAAATATAAATAACATTTTTTAATAAATTAATAATACCAAACAAAAAAATATCTTCAATCCTTTTCTCTTTATAAAAATAGAAAAAGTATTATGTTACTAATATTTTTAATATTTAAATGAAAAAGTAAATATGTTTTAATCTATATTCTCTTATTATTATTTTTTTTCTATCTATTTTTTCTTTTCATCGGCTCAGGGTTCAAAGGAACATGAAAACTCAAAAAAATATAAATTAATATATATTCATATTTAATGTATAATTTAAATATTAAAAAAAAGTTTCATTTTTTTTTTTTTTTTTTAATGCTTTATATAAAATTTACACAAACTAAATATATGTATTATATACATGCTTAACAATATAATATTTAAAATTTACAATAAGTTTTTTATATTAAATTTGTATAAACAGGAATATGTGTATACACATATAAAAATATATATTATATATATATATATGTATTATCGAGTATACTTATTTAATTTTATAATTTCTCATATAATTATTAAAATTACTTCTTTTTTTTTCTTTTTATAATTTTTTTAAAAATCTCATTGTAAATATTATCATGTTTTTCATTTCTGAATATAATTATTGTTTTAATTTTCAAAATTTATATCTTTTACACCTTTAACTTATTTTTTCCAATTTATTAATTTATATTTTTGTATTTTTATATATCTCTAATAATAAAATACAAAATATATAAATGTACATTTACAAAATATAATATGTAATTAAATATTCTTCATTCTTTATTGTATATATATATATATATATATATATATATATATTTTTTCTTTTAATATATTAAATATAAACACAAGTGAATTTTTAATATTTTTAAATAGTTTTATTCTGTTCTTAAAAGTTGTCCATAATTTTATTAATTATACACATTTCGTAGATTATTACATGTTCCTTTCAAATCACGAAGGAAAACAATAATATATATATATATATTGTATTTATGTATTTTTTAATATCTTATTTTGATTAAAATTTTTTTTTTTTTTTTTTCATTGTACATTGCACTATTATATATATTCTTCTTGTGATATCATGAACTTATATTTATGTTAACAGAATTAACAATATAATTTTTTTTTATTTTTTTCATTAAATTCTTTATTTTTATACAATATACTAAATGAGTAAATATTTTCTGTCTAAACAGAGGGTAATTTAAAAGGAATATATATTATGTTTCCCTTGATACAATTTAATAAAAAGGGAATATTAAGAATGTTATTATTTATTGATACAAATTCATATAAATACATATATATATGTATATATATTTGTTTTCTTTAAGAGAGCTGAGATTGAATCAATATTTAAAGAATACGATACTAATAAAGATGGAGTTAGTGGTGAAAAATTATTATATTTGTTAAGATCTCTTGGTATATATCTTAACAAAACTGAATCAGAAGTCATATTGGAAGGTATAATGTGAAATTTAATCAATCTTAAAATAATTACAATTTGTTTATATGTTATTTTATTATTATGTATATATATATATATATATATATATATATATATATTTATATTTATATCTATTTTTTAATTGTTAATTATCATATATTATTTATAATTATTATACATATCAAATTCAAAAAAATACAGATTATAAGAAAAATGGCAATATAAATTTGAGTGAATTTTTTGAACTTATGAAACAATATTATTTTGATGAAAATATTGAAAACTTACTATACCTGTCTTTGCAATCTTATGCTCAGGAAAAATCTAAAACTATAAATCTTAATGAATTCAAAAATGTATTATTGACATTGGGTGTGTGATACAAGTTCAATTATATAAATGAAAAACCTTAATTTACATTTTTGTGTAAAATTATTATTTTATATTTTCAAAAAAAAACAAATTATAACTTATACATATCTGTTACTATTTATTACAGGTAGTGGAATTAAATTAACAGAAGAAGAAGTAGATGCATTTTTAAACGTAGAATTCAATGGATATAAAAATAAAGAAATATCATTTGATGACTTCATTTATAAGTAAATGGAAATCTTTAATTATTATAAATATAATACTTTCCAATTCCACGTTATATAAAAGAAAAATATATATATATATATATATATATTTTTTTTTTTAGAATTTTAAAAGAATGATGGAATTATTAAAAATTTCTTCTCATGTTCATTTTAAATTGGAGCATATTCATTTTCTGTATTCTCTTTTTTTATTGGTTCAATAAGCTTATATGTTTATATTATATATTGAATGATAAGCAATTAAGAACAATGTTGTTTTTTTTACATATTACATTATTCTATAATTATATATATATATATATATATATATATATATATATATATTATGGATGGATGGAAAATATAGAATTGTATGATTCTAATAATATTTTTATATTTTTTACAAATGAATATATGATTAAATTTTTTTTTTTTTTTTTAATTTCTAAATAAATAAAACTTTTAAGATGTTTGACATGTATATATTAAAACTTAAATTATTTTATATTATTAAAATAACATGATTTTTATAGACACTTTAAATATATAAAGACAAATATATATATTATTAATATTATGATAATTTAAACATAGAATTATATGCCTTTAATATATTTTTCTTTATATCATAATATTAATCATTTCAACAAATGTAGATGTAAAATATTCTTTAATTTGTATATATGTATATATATATTTTATTTATTTATAATAAAAATTATGAAAAAGTTATAGAACAATAATAAATAAATGCTTAACAATATTAAACCATATAAATGGTTTTTCAAATGTATATTTTATTTCTCTCAAAAGAAAATTTTTTAAATAAATGCATTTAAATATATAAATTTTAAAAGGCAATTATAATTTTTTTATATTCACCATTCTTAATTTTAATTTTTTTTTTTTTTTTTTTATCACGATGTAATGAATAGAACGCATTTTTTGTTATTCATTCTATAAAACACACAAATATTTTTGTATCCCTTAAAAGTTTTTCAAATGATTCGCTTTTTTTTTTTTAAATAAGCAAAATTATAATATTAGATATATTCTTTTATGTTAAGACATAAATATTATAATCAAATTTCGATATTTTACAATATAGTAAGAATGTGTGGTTATCATAATTATGATATATAAACATGAACTATATATAACAGTGTTGCACATATTATGGTTTCTATATTTATATATAATACATATATAATTTTCTGTTTTTATTTTATTAATAAAAAATTAAAAAAAGATCGTTGAACATATATTTTATATGTAAAAAGTTTATAATGTTTCCATTTCAAGTAAATAAGTTCAATACTATTAAAAAATAAATAAATTTTTTATATTTTTTTTAAATTCATATATATATTTTTTATATTCTTTTAATTTGACATTCCTTATAAAGGATTGAAATTTAACAGGTAACAATTTTTTGTGTCTTGAAATATATAAAATTTATTTTTTTGAATGACAACATATTTATCATTATAGTTTAAGATAATAATCATTGTATTACATTATATTTAATTTTTCTTATAAATATATAGAGGTTATAACAAATTTTGAAATAATTTTTATTCATTTAAAATAAAATATTCTATAATTTTTTTATTAATTGTTCTATAGTTCTTTAAGACAAAAAACATTATATATTATATTATATATATATATATAATATAGAACAAATCATATTTATGATATAATTGTATAGTTACTTTTAAAACAAAAATTTGAAATATTATATGTATTAAATGGAATCTTGTAAATATATGTTTTTTATATTTTACATATATTTATTTTTTTATATATCTTATAAAATCACACCAATGCTATACTTATATATTGTTATAATTATCATGAAGGAAATCATATATAATATGTTTCAAAAATAGTCAACAAATAAACATTTTACACAGTTTATTTTAATATTGATCACTATAAGGTTGCACAATTTTTTATAAAATGAATTTAAAATAGAACTTTATTTTAAATTATAACATTATTGCTTCTGATTATTATAATTTAGGGTGTGTTATTTGAAAAAAAAAAAAAAAAAATGAATTCTATATTATATTGCTCAACCCATTTTTAAATTATTTAAATATATCCCAAAATTGTTTCGCAAAAACAATTAGATAAAAAAAAAAAATACATATAATAATACATATATTTATGAGAAAAAAGTACCAATTATTAATTTTTATAATTTATAAATATTTTTCGTCATATAGATTATATACATATGAACTATTGTTTTATTCATATTCAACATCTCATTTATTCAAGTACTTGTCTTGTGAAATTATACATTAGTCGTTTTCTATTTTATACTAAATTACATTTTACCATTCTAAAAATATTTCAAAATGTTCTAAAACTTTAACATTTTTTATTATATCCTTATTTTTTTCTTTAATCATTTACGTGAACATTATAAAAAATATTCATTTATAGTTAAACGGATTAATTGATTTCCATTAAGTTATATTTTATTATAGACATGGCAAATATTTCATAAAAAATATAAACTATTTCACATTTCTATCATAGAATCATATGAATACAATAATATAAATATAGATTTATATTATATATTAAATATTAGTCTATATTATATATTTACTAAAAAAATAAATGTTCTATATGACGTTGATGACTATACCTGAATCAACACATTTGAAATATAAAATCAATTATATTTTTAATATAAAAAATGATTATTGACATAAATTAATATATACTATATAATAAGGCTAAAGGTGAAACACAATTTTATATTCTTGTAAAATTTTTAAAAATAATAACACAATATACTATGTGATCACAAATAATATATAATAAATTTCTGTGAAAATGTGAATTCCTTATTGATTTATTCATTAAGAATTTCATAATACATGTATATTAATTTGGATAAAAATTAATTATGATTAATATTTATATTAAATCCTATTTTATTATATATTTATTTATAAGTTGTGTATAAAGTTTTGTATCAAAAAAAAAAAATAATAATATATATATATTATATTATCTATAAAAAATGTTAATTTTATATTTCTTATAAAATTTATTTTTATTTTAATTTTACTCTTAATAATTATATAAATTTTCATTTATTATTTAATAATTATTTAATTTAATAATATTGTTATAAAAAATAAAAAAAATATATATTTATATTTTTAATTTAATAAATTAAATTAATATTATTAAATAATAAAATATATTTAATTATTTATTTTAAATAAAATAATTTAATAATATAATATAATATATAAAAATAAATATTAATATATAATAAAATTAATTATAATTTCATTTTAATATTAAAATATTTATTAAAATTTAAAATACTTAAATTATTTTAATTAATAATATATAATATTAAATAATTTCTTATTAATTATTTAATTAAATTAATTAATTAAAATTAATTTATAAATTATAATATTAAATAAAATTAATAATAATTAATTAAAATTAATTTATAAATTACAATATTAAATTAATAATTAATTAATTAAATTAAATTAATTAATATACAATCTATAATATTTTTAATAAATAAAATTAATTAATTATAATTAATTTATTATAATATTAAATAAAATAATTAAATGATTAAAATAATTTAAATAATAATATCTATAATATAATTAAAAAATATTTATTTTATAAATTAAATAAAATAATTAATATATTATATATAATTTTTTAATATTTAAATAAAATTAATTTATTTGTGTAATAATTAATAAAATATATTATAATTTATTTAATAATATTAAATTATAATTAAATGTTTAATATATTTATTTTTTTTTAATTAATTTTTAAATATATTATATATTTATATAACAAATAATTAATAAATTAAATTATTATTATAAACTATTATATAAATTAATTTAATTAATATTATATATTTATTAATTTATATGTCTTATTTAATTTTTAATAATTAATTAATTATATTTTTTTTATACACATATATAAAATTAAATAAATATTTTTCTTATTATTTAATTTAATTATTTAAAATATATATATATATATTATATTAAATAAATTAATTATATATTATTTTCAAATAAATTAATAAATAATAAAATTAACGAATTAATTATATTATAATATTATAATTTAAATATATAATTTATTGATATTTATTTATTTTTTTATATCATTTTAATTTAATTATTATATTAATATAATATATTTATTTAATTAATTTATTTATTGTTTTAATTATTTATATTAATTAATATTTATTATTTTAAATAATATAATAATTATATTATAAATTAAATATAATTAATTATTTATTTTATTTAATATTTATTTAAATAATTTATTATATTATTTAAATTAATTATATTTAATATATAAATATATATATTTTATTATTTAAATTTATTATATAATTATAAATATATTATTAAAACATTATTTAATATATATTAATAATATTATATATTTTATTTTAATTTTATTTATTTTATTATATAATATTTAAATTATATTTATTTAATTTATTTAATTTATATATTTCTATTATATTATTTTAATTAATTTATATATTAATATATTATGTTACATTATTTAATTTGTTTATATATTTTTATATTATTTAATTTTAATGCATATATATATAATATTATTTAATTTATTTATATTTTATTTTAATTAATTAACATTTATAATTTATTTTATTTTTATATTTTATATTAATTATTTTATTTTAATTAATTCACACATATAATTTATTTTATATTATCTTATTTAATTAAGTTATATATTTAATATATTATATTATGTAATTTATTTATATATTTTATATTATTTTATTCTAATTAATTAATATATTTAATATATTATATTAATTTATTTTATTTAAAATATTATATTATTAATATAAATTTTAATTTAATTTAATTTATATATTTTATAAATAACATTTTATTTAAATGTATTATATTATTAATATAAATATTATTTTATTTAAATACATTATATTATTATAATATAAAAATTATTTTAATTTAATTTATATATTATATAATTATTATTTTATTTTAATTAATTTATATATTATATAATTATTATTTTATTTTAATTAATTTATATATTATATAATTATTATTTTATTTTAATTAATTTATATATTATATGATTATTATTATTATTTTAATTAATTCATATATTATATAATTATTATTTTATTTTAATTAATTTATATATTATATGATTATTATTTTTATTTTAATTAATTTATATATTATATAACTATTATTTTATTTTAATTTAATTAATTTATTTAATTAATATAATTATTATTTTATTTTAATTAATTTTATTTAATTTATATATTATATTATTTTATTTTTTTTAAATAAATAGTATTTATATAATTATAATATTATTTTAATTTATTTAAATAAATATGGATATTTTAATAAATTAATTTAATGTCTTATTTTTAATTATATATAATTATATATTTATTTATTTTATATAATTATCATTAATAAAAGAAAATTGTAAATTATTCTTATCACACAATTTATTAATATTATTTCTTTATTAAGAAAAATAATAATAATATAACTTATATTTAATTATTAACCCAAAGAATATTTCATATATATATATATAATTTTGCAATTAATCAAAATATTATATTATTACTAACATATATATTATATGTTTATATGAAGTGTATAATATAAACTAAAACAAAATAATATAATAATATACATTATATTACTTTGTCCTTAAAACACCTCTTTATATTATACATATGTTTTACTGTATAAAGAAATTCATAATTATGAAATATGCATTTCTTATATATATTATATATAATAGAAGATAAATTTTTATTAATGTCTTATATTTATAGAACAAAAAAGACATTTAATAATAAAATTTTATGTAGAAAATGGAACTGTTTTATAATGTTTATACAGATTTATGTATCTAGAAACTATTAAAGAAGTATCATTATAATCAAAAAAACAAAGATCATATAATTTTTAAAGAATGAAACGATGTATTATATATTTGCATTATTAGTGTTAAAGATAATTTAAGAACAAATTTTCTTAAAATGAAAATATGTAAATATTATCATAATTTTAAAAAGTGTAAAACAAAATCATACATTTATCTCTTTGCTTTTTTAAACTCGTTAAAATATTTTCTTAAAATTTTTATAGAAAATTGTGTAATATATATATAGACTTTCATTTTAATATTAATATCTATTACGTTTCAAACATATATCGTATGGTAACGTATAAAATATTGCTTTTTATAAAAATTATGTTAATACCAAAAAATTAACTAGAATATAGAATATCAGAATAAAGAAAAAAGAAATATTATTTGAAAATTAATGATTTTGATTATTAATAAGATTTTATTTACAAACTTTATACACATTATTTATATATGTAATTATATAAGACATTAAAATAAACATGTTATATTTTAACTCATTTGTTATATTATAAATATATTTAAAAAATGAAACTTAATAATTTATATTTTTATGGAATATAATATGGAATAAAAATTAGATATAATATTAATTGTTCTATCTTAAATAATATGTAATTATTAAAATGTTTCATTGTTGTTTAGGTTAAATAAAACATATATATATATTTTTTTTTTAAATTAACACTTATATTGCATTTTTATATTTTAAATAACAAGTAAAATATAGTATAGGATACCTTTCTTAAATTAAAATTTTTTTTTTTAAATGTTCCAACTTGGTTATATTTGGAATTTTCAAAATATTTCTTTTACACAATGTATAAATATAACTGAAGAAACCGAATTTATACAACTGTGTAATTTTGTTTATACAAAGGTATATTTAATATATATTATTTATTAAAGTTTATATGAATCTACATACACATGTGTTTTTATTTTTTTTTATTTTTTTTGTAAAATTGTTATAATATAAATATTATTATAATACCATAAAAATTGTTTCAAAATATATTTAGACATTTGAATGATTACTACATTATAATGTATATAAATATAACTAAAAAATGTGTCTATACAATATAATAAATATAAACAAAATATAATGTAAATGATTTTTCTTCTTTTTGTATTTCCATATAATTATATATATATATATATATATAATAGTTTATTATTTTTGTTTATTTAACAATATATTATCATTTTTGTTATTTTAATTTTTTGAACTACATGTGAATAGTTTTATTATTTTAAGCGTGTTGAATAAATTTTTTTTTTTAATTAATATACAAGATGACAATAAAACTAAATACTTATTAACCATATTGGTATATTCCACATATTATATATGCAATTCATATTTATACAATGTTTGTATTTTTTTATTTCTTAATATATGCCTTAAGTTTTTTAGTAACAATATTCTATTATATTGCATTGTTGTGTCTGCTTAAAACGTAATAACATACATTAATAAGTAAAAAAATACTAATAACAAAATAATTTTACACATTAAAGGTGTAAAAAAACAAGGATTCAACAATGAAATATGATTATTTTATGGAAAGTTATAAATCTCTTTAAAAAAATGTGTACATTTAAAGAAATATACTTTTAAAAAGTATTATTCCTAATCTTACTACAAAAGTAAAACCTAAACTATTAAGTCTTTACTGTAGAAAAAATTGTATACCCTTTGTAAAATATGTATTTTTTTCTTTAAATAAGTGTTTTCCTTCCTTTTTGTAAGTATAGTAGTTTTAACCATAATATTATATACAGTCATATACTGTTTAGGTAATTTCTTTGGTAAAGTTTTGTATAAAATTCATTTATAAATAAATAAGAATGAAAACTATATTACAATTAATAAATGAATTATAACGTTAAATGAAAGCACTGTAGATTAAGAATTTATCTATATTATATACATTTTTGTTTTACATTATATATGTATAAATAAATATACATATTTATTTATTTATATAACTAAAATAAAAAAATATATAATATTTTTTGTTCCTTTTTTTTTTTTTTCTTTTTTTCTAAAGAACGTGAAATTTATTATCGATAATAAATGTTCGTTTTTTTTAAAAAATTTAGTATACAAATTTTTTTTTTTTATTTAAATTTATATTTTTGTTTCTTATATATGTATAATATAAAAAATTTTAATATTATTATCTTTCGTTTTCTTCTTTATTTCTTAATATAAAATATTTTATATATATGTGCTTTTTTTGTTTTTTGAAAAAATATATGTAAATATGTATTATATAATTATTCATTAAAAAAAAGGTATGTATATATATATATAAATATATTTTTATTTTATTTTATTTTTTTATTAACACATCTATTTATTCTCATATTTTCTTTTAGGTATTTAATATTATTATTTCTCATTAATATTTATTCATTTGGTATATTTTTCATTATTAAATATCTTAAAAAAAATATAATTTTTTTAATTGTAACCATATTATCATATATAAATGAATAATGTTGTTGAAAATTATTAAAAATAAAATATGAAGGAAGAAAACAAAATATTTTAAATAAAATTTTTGTTATGTAGAAATAGAAAAAAAAAAAAAAAAAATGACAATAATATGAAATATATTTCCATTTTAATTGTTTTTTTTGAATTATATTTTATATTGAACTTCAATGTAACATCATGTTTTCAATTAAAAAGGAATACACCCTTTTATGTTTATAATAGAAATATTATATCATGTATAAAAAAAAATGAGAGAAACAAAAAGGTACTAAACTTAGAAAAATCCGTTAAAGATGGAAAATGTGTAAAAAATTTAAATATTAATAAAAATGAAATATATAAAGATATAGAGAGTTATTTAAAGAACGATGCTTCCATTTCTTCCAATAAAAATAATGACATAAATAATTTAAATGATATTACATTTACGAATTTTGTTTCAATTTCAAATGACTGGAATAATATTGTTATTGAAGATGGGAATAATAAAGATATTAGGAAATTAACAGACTTTTTATTTAAAGAATATAAAAGAGCATATGCTTATATTGATGAAAAAGCAAGAAACATAAACAATATTGTAAATTCGGAAAAAATAAAATCATTGCTTGATAAATTTGGTTCAATACTTATTGATGACATGAATATTGATGAATTTTATAAACATATAGAAATGTGTTTTCTCTTATTAAACAATTGTAAAGATAATTACATATCATTTAGTTTAATTAAAAATGAAATAATAAATATAGTAAATCAAATTATAAAACATTCTCAAAAGTTTTTACGGGATGAACAGATTTGTAAGAAGATGAAAAATGATTTTATGAATATACATAATTTGATAAAAGAAATTAAAAAAAATGATATTATAAAAATGAATATAAAAAATTTTATGTCTGTAATAAACAGTAACATTGTATTAAATAATAATAACATATTTTATTTTTTAACAGAAATATTTTCATCGTTGAATTTTTTAATGAAAGATAACCCACAATTAATTTATGAATACGATTATATAATAAACCCTCATTTTTTTTTTCTATGTATTTTTTCATTATATTCCTATAATTTAAGCAAAACACGTTTTTATTATTTTTTGTTGTTAATTCATAATCAATTTGATTTAAAAGAAAATGTTGCAAAATATGATGATAATATGAATTATAACAGATATAAAAACTCTATTATTAATATTATTTTTGAAAGGGAAAAAAAGGAATATGAATCCATTAAAGAAATAATTGTACAAAGTGACCACAGTAGGAACACGCAAAATACAAATGAAACGTTAGATGATAAAAATATAAATATAGAACAAAAAGAGAACAAAACAAATGAAGATTCTGTTTCGTTTATAGATAATAATAATAAAGAAGAAGCGTCGAAAAAAATATGGGATGGTGTATTATTTAAAGAATTATATGATAACATATTAATAAAGATTTTATTTTTTTATATTTTCTTTTATTTTGGCGATCATTATTTTTGTATAATACTTTTGTTAAATTTTAAATACATTATAGAAGAAGAAAATAAACATGATGATAATATAAAGAAAACTATTAATTATTGTTTCTTTTTATTATTAGACAACTTATATCACATAAGAGATTATTCTAAAATAATTTTACTCTTAAGTTTATATAAAAATAAGTTTAACACATTTAATGATAAACATTTAAATGATGTACAAAAAATTTTTAATTCGGTTATAAATAATATTAATGATGAAGAATGTTCAGTGGATATGTCTAAATTGCTTTTGGAAATTAAAGAATGTATTAAAAATGTAGAAAATGAAAGAAATTGTGATCGTCAAGAAAATGTGATGGATTCACCTGAAAATAAAAAAATGGATGATTTTTGTTATTTAATAAATAAGAATGAGATGATTTCTAAAGAGGAAATTAAAAGTGAAAATGTAAAAGCATATAATTCAGTTGTTAAAGAAGATATGGAAGGATGTGTAAAGAACTTAAAAAACGGTGATAATAATTTTATAAAAGAGTCACAACATATGAATGAGAAGTTTAATAGTTATTTATTTCATTTATTAAAAAATAAAAAATATGACAAAATAGAACAATTAGAAAAAAGAGATAATTTATATGTAAATAACAAAACATATAGTTTATTTATTCAATCTTTTTTAGGTAATCATAAATATGATAAAGTGCATAAAGTTTATAAAAAGATGAAACAAAAAAAAAATATACCTATAAAATATTTAAATGCAAAACATTTAATACATAGCTTTAAAAACTGTGATATTGACAAAGGTGATGTATTAAATGAATTACAATTAATTAATAAAATATATTTAAATTTATATTTTTCCAAAGATTCCTATTTTGTGTTAACAAAAACGTTGTTATATAAACATATGTGTGATTACTTGAAAAAAAAATGTGAAATGAAAATAATTATTGATATATTTAATATTAATGAACTTTTAAAATATTTCATAAAATTTAAAAGTTTTATAAACATAAAAAAGTTGTATTTCATTTTGTTAAGATATTCTTATATAAAGACGTATAAAACTTATTTAATATTGATACGATTTTTTAATAATTTGAATTATGAAAATAATAGCGAAAATATTGAAAGTGATGTTATTATAGATAATAAAAACAAAGAAAATTCAAATGAAGAAAATGTGCAAAATGTGCAAAATGTGGAAAATGTGCAAAATGATAATAACATAAAAATAGAAAATTGTGTAAAATGTGCTTTAGAAAAGAATAATGAAATTTATAATGATATAATAAATTTAAGGAAAAAAAAATTATATGAATACATTTATCCGATTGAATATTCGAAAATGGATGTAGATTTTTATAACAAAATATATGATCTTTCAAAGAAGGATAAATATGATATGAGTTTAATTATTTTAAGTAATTTCATTACTGAATATATATTATCAGATTATTCCTCAGATGATATAGTTGAAAATGAATATGAGAACATAGAAAATATATTAAATATATTTTTCGAATCTATAAATTTGTTTTTTTATAAACAAGATTATAAAATAACCTTAAATATTTATTTCTTTTTACTTTTATTTTTAAATAATTATGTAACAAGATATATAAGGAATGATATGAAATATTGGACATTTTTAAAAAAAAATATGTTAAATTTTTTTTTATCTGGTAATTATGAAGTATTAAAAAATAATAAGGATTTAATATATGAATATATACCAAATTTTATTTTGAATATCATATCTTTGTGTATAAAACATTTAAAAAATATTCACACTATGAAAGACGTTTCTACGTTTAATTGTTTAGCATATAATTCTTATGATGTGAATAAAAATATGGATACGGCAGTAAATTATAAAAATATTATGTATATATTTTTTCTTTTAAAAAATAATTTATATTTACATGATGAGACTATGGAAATCGATATATATGATAAACAAACTATAAAAAAAAAGATTAAAAATAGTTCACATAATAAAAACAATTCAAGGAAATTAAATTGTTTATATAAAGATGTAATTGAAAAAAATTATAAAGAAGAAAATAATATGGGAGAAACCAATATTTTTAATAATTTTTCGAATAGTATAGCTAATGTATTTGTTAAATTAAAGTATACCATTGGATCTGATAAAAAACCTGAACATTCTTTAAAAGATTTTTTATTCAACCGATTAAAAATGCTTGTAAGTAATATATCAAGAGAAGGAAAAGTTCAAAAACATGATTCTATAATCAATATATTGAAAGACATTTTTTTCACATATAGCAATATAATATATTTAAATTCAAATGATTTTGTTCATATTTATGAAAAATTAAGTACAATATATGATAATGTATTATCAGTTTTAAGTATCATTATTTTTAATGAGAATAAAAACTTTAAAGAAAATAATACTGAATCTTTAAAACATATTCAGCAACCGTTACAAACAAATAATGAAATTAATATTCATAATTTTATTACTATGTTTGTATCAATGAATAAAAATTATTTTAAAGATTTACTGAATCAAAAGGTTGTACAGGATATTTTAAGAAAGTATGGGAGTTTTATACAAATGTGTATATATTTTGATTTAAAGAAAAAAAAGGTAGACAGTATAATAAATTTATTGGAATTATCAAGAAAGGTATACAAAAAAAAAAAAAATAATAAATAAATAAAAAATAAAATATAATAATAATAATATATATATAAATAAATAAATAAATAAATAAATAAAGGGTTATTTTAATGTATATATAATATATATATATATATTTTTTTTTTTTATTTACTTATTTATAGTGTAATATTCCTATAAGTACAGAAACATTAATAGATGTTTTCAATCTATATTTTGAAAAAAAAATGGTAAGTTAATTTAAAAAAAGAAACGAAAAGTAATTATATATGTTTGCATAGTTGAATATACACATCTTCTTTATTTTAATTTTTTTTTTTTTTTTTTTTTCCTCATTTTAGAATAATTTGATATTCAAAGAATTTGAAATGTTTTCCTTATCAAAAGAAACAGAAAATTTTGAATTATATTACATTGTAATGAAGACTGCATTTTTTGAAGGTAAATGTTTAAAAAAAAAAAAAGAGTTCTCTCTATATATTAACATATAATTAAACAATATATTAATATATATATATAATATATATTTATATTTGCATTCACATTGTGTTTATGTATATAATTTTATTATTATAAATTTTTTTTTTATAGAAAATGTTAGAATTGCGTTAAAAGTTTTCAGTATTGTGTTAAATATTTTTAATTTAAAAATTATTCCTTTAAATTTTTTTGAATGTATTCTTTTAATTTTAAAGAAAAAGGGTAAATTTAATGTTTTATATGAGCATATTGATAAATTACATAGGCAGTTAATAAATTATGAAAAAAATAAGAATTTTCATAATATAGAAAATCTATCACTTGATATAAGAAAGCTCTTAGAGAAATATAAAAAAGAAAAGCAATTTTAAAATAAATATTTTTTAATTTTATTTTATTATTTTATTATATTTTTTTTTTTTCATGATTTTACACATAAATAATAATTTGTGTATTATATGTTTATATAGCAAAATGGATTGGTATATGTAATATTATTATATATATATATATATATTATAATTTTTTATTATATAATTTTTTTTTTTTTTTTTTTGTTTTTCTAATTTTTAATAATAAACTAGTTAATAATTAGTCAATTAAATTTATTATGTTTTTATGTATTATATATATTATGTGTATAAAATAATAAATATAAATAAATAAATATATATATATATATATATATATATATAGCACAAAACTATAAATATAAAATATATTGAGAATGTTATATTATTTTTGAGTAGCCTATTGTACGAACTTTTTAAATACACCATTAAAAAAAAAAATAATAAAAGGAAAAAGAAAAATCAAAAAAGAAATGTATTATAGTAAAACATATAAATTATTGTAATATAAGAAAAGCATTAAAACATAAGATTAAAAGCAAAATAATACCAGTTGTATTTTTTTAATAAACATATAAATGTAATATTATATTAAATATATATATATATATATATGTGGAAATGTAACTTTTATAAAATTTAAGTTCCTTTTTTTTTTTTTTTTTTTTTTTTTTTTGTAAAAAATAAGAATAAAAAAAATACATTTATATAATATATAACATATATATTTTTTTACTTTAAATGATAAATCCTAAGAAAATAATTAAAAAAATCATATTATTTTTAAATATTTTATAAGAATAATACTGACCATTTGTACCCCATATATATATATATATATATATATGTATATATGTATATATTTATTTATTTGGTGACAAATTAAAAGATATAAGACAAAAATATAAATAAATAGGAATAAAATGTACATAAAACAAATTAGATTAAAAGGTTTTCGAACGTACAAAAATGAAACAACAATTGATTTTACTAGAGGGATCAACTGCATAGGTATGAACATTTTTTTAATAAAACAGTAAAATTTTATATTATATTATATATATATTTATTTATTTATATAAGTATGTGTTTATTGTATATATTTGTAAAAACATTCATTTCGTTTTATTTCATTTCATTTCATTTCATATAATTTTAATTTTTTTGTTGTGTAGTTGGATTTAACGGTTCAGGGAAAAGCAATATTTTATTAGCTATCGAATTTATATTAAGTGATGTGTGTGAGTACAAGCAAATATATTTACATGAAGGTATTGGGAATGCAGTTCGCAATTGTTATGTGGAAATAATTTTTGATAATTCCGAGAAATATTTTAGTATGTTTAAAGAGAGTGAAATTAAGATAAAAAAAGTGTTAGAAAATATGAAATGTGAAATATTTGTTAATGATAAGAATATTAGTAAAAATCAATATGTGGAATTATTGGAAAGTTGTGGCTTGTGTATTAATAATTTATATAATATAATTAAACAAGGACAAATAATAAAATTAAGTAATATGAAAGATGAAGAAATATTAAACTATTTAAAAAGTATATTAGGTGCTAAAATTTTTGAAGAAAAGAAAAAAGACGCTTTGTCCATGTTAAAAGAATGTGATTCTAAAAAAGTTACTATTGAAAAAGAATTTAATGATATGAATAGTAAATTAGAAAGTTTACAAGAAGAATTTGAGAACTTTTTAGAATATAAAAAATTAGAAAAAGAAAAAGTTCATTTAGATTATTTTCTTAATGAAATAAATTATAAAAATATTTATGAAGAAACACAAATGTTAAAATCCAAATTACAAGAATTAAAAAATAAAACACAAGATGAAGACAACCATTTAAATTTAAGTAATAATAATAAATCAGAATATAATGAAAAATTAAATAAGATGAAATTAGAAATTGCTTCATGTCAAAATCATCTAAATAAAACTATATCAGAAGATATACAAAATAAAAGAAATATTGTACATTTGCAAATGTTAATTGATGAAAAAATTAAAGAAAAAAATATTAAAGAATCACAAAATAAAAACAGAATTAAAAATATTAATCAAATTAATGAGTTTATTTTAAGAGTTAATGAAAAACTACAAAGTCTCAAAAGTGACATAGTTTCCAAGGAAAAACAAATAGAAAATAAGAATAACGAAATAAATATGGTAATCTTCTAAATGTTAATATGTTTTGCAATTTTTGTAACTAGCTTATTGTAAATATAAATAAATAAATATATATATATAAACATGTATATGTGTGTGTTTGTATTAATTTGTTTGGTTATTTATTTTTTAATTTACTTTTTTTTAGCTTTTATCAAAAAATAAGAATAAAAATACAGATGCAAATTACTCCCACAATGTGAAAAAAATCGAAAAGATGATAAATGATATCAATATAGAGCTTTCTTTTTTGGAAAAAGAGGTTACTAAAAGATATATAAAATGCTTTCTGTATATATAAACACCCTCACATATATACATACATACATACATATATAATATATATATATATATATATATATATATATAATTTTTATTATGTATGTATAATGCTTTTTCCTTTTTTGCAGACTATTAAAAATGAAAAGTATTTGAAAGAATTAGAAGAGGAATCAAAAGTGTTAAATAAAAGCATAAAAGAAAACGAAACGTTATCACAAAAATATGGAAGTGAAATAAATGAATTAAACAATGTAAGATAAAAGAACTTTTTAAAATGAGCCATTTTTTTTTTTTTTTTTTTTTTACATTGTACATGTAAAATATAAATATTTTTATATTTTATAATTTATATTTTTTAATTTCATAGAAATCTGAAAAGTGTGTTGAACAAAAAAGACAATGTCAACAAAAAATATCAGAAGGAACAACAAATTTAAATGAAATAAAATGCCAAATTATTGAAGTTAATGGTAAAAATAGTTTTTATAAAAAATCATAAAAAGTATATATTTGTAGTAAAATGTAAATATATAAACATATTATATTATGTATAAATATAATATAATATAATATAATTTTTTTTTTTTTTTTTTTTTAGATAAGTACGATGAAATAATAAAAAGTTCTAATAAGGAAATTTTGAAAATTGTGGATCTTATAATGGCAGAGAAGAGCATAAAAAGAGAAAACATTTTAGGCTTTTTAATAGACAATATAAATGTAATAAGAATAAAAAGAAGGAATGTGTATATGTATATATATATATATATATATAAACAAACGAACACATATTGTATTATACATATATATTTTTTATTTTTGTAGGTTGATAAAACGTATGTTAAAGCTGTTGATACAATTTTGGAAAACCACTATTTTACTTTAATTGTCGAAGATATGCAAACAGCAAAAAAAATAGTTGAGTTTATAGAAAAGAAGAGGGAAGAAAGAACAAGTAAAGAATTTAATTTTAAAGAATTTTACTTTGGTAAATTAACCATAGTACCTTTATTAAATATAAAAAAATTTAATGAATTTAATTATCCCAATGATAAAAATATTGTTCCTTTAATAAAATGTGTAAATTATAATAGCAAAATATATGAATTCTTAAAAAATATTTTATTCAAAACGATTATTGTTAAATCGTTGGAATCTTGTGAGAATTATTTGGAAGATAATTATAACTGTGTGAATATTGATGGAGATTATGTAAGATATATGACAATATGTACATATATATATATATATATATATATAATTTTTTTTTTTATATATTATTAAAATGTTAAGTATAATATTTTTGTAAATACACGTTTTACATATGTATATTTTATTTTATTTTTTATTTTTTTGACAGTTAAGCAAACATGGTTTTATGTACGGTGGGTATAATAAAAAAAAATATGGTATATATACAGTTTATAATAAATTAAAGGAATTAAAGGAAGAAGAGAAAAAAGAAAAGAGTCATATAGAAGAATTAAATAACAATATTGAAAAAATAGATGACGAATTAAGAAATATTTATGACACAAAATCAAGTACTGTAGCAAAAAAAAATGGATGTGCAAGTACAATTAATTCAATAAAT